>NC_084738.1:53158398-53165898 GCF_033978785.1 Entelurus aequoreus | reverse complement strand
AAATGAATCCCATAACTTTAACCCCTTGTTCCTCCTGTTTTTTATGTTTTTTACCTGCAAGTTCACGTCCACCTTGTTTTCTGAAATGAACGTGGCGTCAGCATTAAGCCACTATTTTTTGGCCATCACACAATTTGAATCCATTCCATTCTTGGGGGTAACGATTCGATTCAGAATCAATTCTTGATTCAAAATCAATACTTTTTACTAACATTGGGTGCCAGTTCTATGATTAACTACATACCTCCATAAAATAGATACACAGCTCTAATACATTTCTATATTACTTAATAGAGAACTGATTTTGTTTCAAAGAATTATACCCAGACATTTAATAAAGTGAAATACAAGTAAGGCAAGAATAAGTATCCCCTTTTGTAAAGTAAACCTGTAAAAAAGACATTATCAACAATATGATTTGTGGCTGGACAGGACAGATTTAAAATATTCATATATGTGTGTGTATATAAATGTACATATATATGTACATATGTGACTGTATATATATTAGGGGTGTAACGGTACGTGTTTTGTATTGAAACGTTTCGGTACGGGGGTTTCGGTTCGGTACCGGGGTGTACCGAACGAGTTTCTAAGCTAAAGTGTTAACAAGCTGCTTTGCTTCTTCTGCCTCTGTCTCAGCACCCAGCATTGTCCCACCCACACAACCATCTGATTGGTTACACAAAAAGCAGTAACAGCCAATCAGCAGTGCGTATTCAGAGCGCATGTAGTCAGCGCTTCAGCGTCGAGCAGATAGGTGTTTAGCAGGTGAGCATCAGGCAGCGTACTCTCCCCAAATTAAAATAAACACCTCCCAGTCAAGTACTAGTAACATCACTATGAGCCCGTTGACGTTCAAGAAACTTAAACCGCAGCTCAGCTCGCTCGCAGTCCTGGCTTGAGGTGAAGGCTAATTAACTTTTAGCGTAACGTTAGCTCATTTTGCGGTGTGTGTGTGTGCGTGCGTGTGCGTACTTCTATAGCGCTTTTCTACAAACCCCGTTTCCATATGAGTTGGGAAATTGTGTTAGATGTAAATATAAACTGAATACAATGATTTGCAAATCATTTTCAACCCATATTCAGTTGAATATGCTACAAAGACAACATATTTGATGTTCAATCTGATAAACATTTTTTTTGTTGCAAATAATCATTAACTTTAGAATTTGATGCCAGCAACACGTGACAAAGAAGTTGGGAAAGGTGGCAATAAATACTAAAAAAGTTGAGGAATGCTCATCAAACACTTATTTGGAACATCCCACAGGTGTGCAGGCTAATTGAGAACAGATGGGTGCCATGATTGGGTATAAAAACAGCTTCCCAAAAAATGCTCAGTCTTTCACAAGAAAGGATGGGACGAGGTACACCCCTTTGTCCACAACTGCGTGAGCAAATAGTCAAACAGTTTAAGAACAACGTTTGTCAAAGTGCAATTGCAAGAAATTTAGGGATTTCAACATCTACGGTCCATAATATCCTCAAAAGGATAGGTACATACAGGTTTTGGAACAACATATGCTGCCATCTAAGCGCCATCTTTTTCATGGACGCCCCTGCTTATTTCAGCAAGACAATGCCAAGCCACATTCAGCACGTGTTACAACAGCGTGGCTTCGTAAAAACAGTGCGGGTACTTCCTGGCCCGCCTGCAGTCCAGACCTGTCCCATCGAAAATGTGTGGCACATTATGAAGCGTAAAATATGACAGCGGAGACCCCGGACTGTTGAACGACTGAAGCTCTACATAAAAGAAGAATGGGAAAAATTCCACTTTCAAAGCTTCAACAATTAGTTTCCTCAGTTCCCAATCGTTTATTGAGTGTTGTTAAAAGAAAAGGTGATGTAACACAGTGGTGAACATGCCCTTTCCCAACTACTTTGGCACGTATTGCAGCCATGAAATTCTAAGTTAATTATTATTTGCAAAAAAAAATAAAGTTTATGAGTTTGAACATCAAATATCTTGTCTTTGTAGTGCATTCAATTGAATATGGGTTGAAAATGATTTGCAAATCATTGTATTTCGTTTATATTTACATCTAACACAATTTCCCAACTCATATGGAAAGGGGGTTTGTACCTTCAAGGTACTCAAAGCACTTTGACACGATTTCCACATTCACCCATTCACACACTGATGGCGGGAGCTGCCTTGCAAGGCCCTAACCACGACCCATCAGGAGCAAGGGTGAAGTGTCTTGCCAGGAACCAGGAACTCTCAGGTTGCTGGCACGACCAATCTCCCAACTATGTCACGCCGTCCCTTATATACACACATATAAATAGAATGAATAAAGAATCCTTTTGAATTTTGGCAAAAATCTTAGCCACACGCCGTCCCTTATATACACACATAAATAGAATGAATAGAGAATCCTTTTGAATCTTGGCAAAAATCTTAGCCACACGATTATCAAATGTAATAGGAAAATTAATTCATACTGACCAAACTGGCTTCATGGAAGGTCGACAATCTTCAGACAATACAAGGAAATTGTTTAATGTTATTTACTATGCTAGAAGTCTCCCTTATCCCACAGCAGTATGTACTGTTAATGTGGAGAAGGCATTCGACCGCATAAACTGGTCATTTATGTTTTGCACATTACGTAAATTTGGATTTGGAGATAATTTTATTCAATGGATTAAGATTAGCTGAGATAGGCTCCAGCGCCCCCCGCGACTCCGAAGGGAATAAGCGGTAGAAAATGGATGGATGGATTAAGATTCTTTATACAAGGCCCATGGCATCAGTCAAAACCAATAATCATATTTCAGAACCTTTTTCGTTAAAAAGAGGAGTAAAACAGGGATGTCCTGCATCTGGATTATTATTTAATTTGGTTACTGAACCCCTAGCTGCAAAAATAAGAAGTGAAAATAATATTCATGGTATAAAAATTGGCTCTCAGTATAATAAGCTATCGATGTATTGTGACAACATAATTCTCCACCTGTCACATGTTAACTCCTCTCTTCACTATATCAATAATGTCATCACTGAATATGGCTGTTTATCAGGGTATAAAGTCAATTGGGACAAATGTGAAATATTACCACTTAATAAACACTGCAAGAAATCACAAGTTCAGAACTCCAAAATTAAATGGAAAGAGGCAGAAATCATATATCTAGGACTACACATTACACCAAACTTTTATACAAGCAGAGATCTAAATCTTAAACATTTAAAAAATAAGATACAATCCAAAATGGAACGCTGGTCACGTCTCCAAATATCACTTTGGGGTCGGGTGAACATAGTAAAAATGAGTATACTGCCAGCAGTTAATTATATACTGAAAATGATGCCTGTCCTAATAAATAAAAGTTGGTTTAAGAAAATACATACAATGATATCACATTTTATATGGTGTGGAAAGAAGGCCAGTTTTTCATACTTAAAGGCCTACTGAAACCCACTACTACCGACCACGCAGTCTGATAGTATATATATCAATGATGAAATCTTAACATTGCAACACATGCCAATACGGCCGGGTTAACTTATAAAGTGCAATTTTAAATTTCCTGCGACACTTCCAGTTGGAAACTGATGCGTATGCGCGTGACGTAGACGGTCGAACAGTAAAATGGCTTCCCCATTGAAGTCAATACGAAGTAGCTCTGTTTTCATCTCATTATTCGACAGTATTCTGGACATCTGTGTTGGTGAATCTGTTGCAATTATGTTCATTGCATTATGGAGAAAGAAGCTGAGCAAGCAAAGAAGAAAGTTCTCGGTGCAAAGCGGACATATTTTGCGAAGGAAGTCAGCAGCAACACAACACAGCCGGTGTGTCATTGTTTACATTCCCGAAAGATGCAGTCAAGATCGAAGAACTCGGATAACAGAGACTCTAACCAGGAGGACTTTTGACTTCGATACACAGACGCCTGTAGAGAACTGGGACAACACAGACTCTTACCAGGATTACTTTGATTTGGATGACAAAGACGCAGACGTGCTACCGTGAGTATGCAGCTTTGGCTTCCAAACATTTGATCGCTTGCCCATACGTGCGCGTCACGTACGTAACTTTGTTTAAATATATAAGCTTTATGAACCTTGGGTTAGGTGAACGGTCTTTTGGGCTGAGTGATTGTGTGTGTTGATCAGGTGTTTGAATTGTATTGGCGTGTTCTATGGAGCTAGGAGCTAGCATAGGAGTTAGGAGCTAGCATAACAAACACCTAGGTGTTTTTATGCAGGATTAATTTGTGGCATATTAAATATAAGCCTGGTTGTGTTGTGGCTAATAGAGTATATATATGTCTTGTGTTTATTTACTGTTTTAGTCATTCCCAGCTGAATATCAGGTACCGTGAGTAGCAGCTGCGCTTCCAAACATTTGATCGCTTGCCCGTACGTGCGCGTCACGTACGTTACTTTGTTTAAATATATAAGCTTAATGAACCTTGGGTTAGGTGAACGGTCTTTTGGGCTGAGTGATTGTGTGTGTTGTGCAGGTGTTTGAATTGGATTGCCGGCTTATATGGAGCTAGGAGCTAGCATAGGAGCTAGCATAACAAACACCTAGGTGTTTTTATGCAGGATTAATTTGTGGCATATTAAATATAAGCCTGGTTGTGTTGTGGCTAATAGAGTTTATATATGTCTTGTATTTATTTACTGTTGTAGTCATTCGCAGCTGAATATCAGGTCACCCCCGGCTCTCACAGCATCTTCCCTATCTGAATCGCTTCCACTCCCCACTAGTCCTTCACTTGCACTTTACTCATCCACAAATCTTTCATCCTCGCTCAAATTAATGGGGAAATAGTCGCTTTCTCGGTCCGAATCTCTCTCACTTCATGCGGCCATCATTGTAAACAATAGGGAACTTTGCGTATATGTTCAATTGACTACGTCACGCTACTTCCGGTAGGGGCAAGCCTTTTTTTATCAGATACCAAAAGTTGCGATCTTTGTCGTCGTTGTTCTATACTAAATCCTTTCAGCAAAAATATGGCAATATCGCAAAATGATCAAGTATGACACATAGAATAGATCTGCTACCCCCGTTTATCATTTCAGTAGGCCTTTAAGGTTGTCTTGTACACAAAATAAAGGCGACAATTACCAAACTTCTTACATTATTATATCTCCTTCGGTTGTGAACAAGCAAGCCACTTATTTAATTTTTCTGCAGATAAGGACTGGATCAACATAGAAAAAAATATGTTAATGAATTTGGACATTGATGTGGGGAGTTTATATTATATTAAAACAATACCTAATGAATTGAGGCAGAGCCCAATAGAAGCCACCTTTAACATTCTAAAACTGTGTCAGAAAATACTAGGAATCAAGTCAATGACATCTGTAAATCAACCGCTTTGGTACAATCCTAATATCATAATTAATAAAAATGTGGTTAAATGGACAACATGGAAAGACAGAGGTACTACTAAACTTCATCATATTGTTAATAAAAACTCTTTTAAACCATTCAATGATTTAGTTGATCAATATAATGTACCCAGAAATAATTTTTAAAATTGTATCTCTTTAAAACATGCTGTAAATAAATGCATATCCCCTGAAAGTATCTCCTTAAATAGCCATGAACTGGAAGATGCACTTTTTAATCAAGATACAATTAAGAAATTAATTAAACTATTTTATGGAATGATAAATTAACTCCACATTAGAAATGCAAATGATGCATGTGTTGGGAAATGGATGATGGATTTAAACAATTTAGATGAAAGAGACATATCATGGAATGATATTTGGAAAAATGCCTATAAGCCCTTTAGAAGCATTAAAGATAAGCTCACTCAATTTAAGATATTGAATAGATTGTATTTTACATTTTCTCAGCTGTTTAAAATTGGTGTAGTAGATAGCAAGTTATGTATGAAGTGTCAGGC
The DNA here is from genome assembly GCF_033978785.1 of Entelurus aequoreus. Classification (NCBI taxonomy): domain Eukaryota; kingdom Metazoa; phylum Chordata; class Actinopteri; order Syngnathiformes; family Syngnathidae; genus Entelurus; species Entelurus aequoreus. Next base: position 53,160,012 of record NC_084738.1, on the reverse strand, counting down.
AGCTGAGGCAACTCTTGTTCATTTATTGTAGGAATGTCAGAGAATTAAAGAATTATGGTTGAAAACAACAAAAGAAGCAATCACAGTCCTTAATATAAATATCTCAATGACACTGCAAACTTATATTCTTGGGGATCTCCATCAATTTAGTAACGTGTCATCGAAGAGTAAAAATGCATTTCTTTCAATATGCATAATAACAAAAAGGGTAATATAAAAAAATGGATATATGTTGATAGTCCAACTCATACTGACTGGTACACACAAGCTATGGAGATGATATCAGTAGAAAAAACTGCATTTAGTTTAGATAATAATGAGTCATATTTTGGAATATGGGATCCATTATTTAAATTTGTTTTAACTATTAAATGAACCAAAATATGACTTATTATATCATTGTGAAAATATTGGACACAGTGTGTTGTCAAGCTTATGAGATGTGATGCAAGTGTAAGCCACTGTGACACTATTGTTCATTTTTATTTTTTTATTAATGTTTGTAATGATAATGTCAATGAGGGATTTTTAATCACTGCTATGTTGAAATTGCCACTAATATTGATACTGTTGTTGATAATATTCATTTTTGTCTCACTACTTTTAGATTGTTCCGTGTCATGTTTGAGTGTCCTCAATTGCTCTGTTTATTGCTATTCTGAATGTTGCTGGGTCGGGTTTGGTTTTGAAATTGTATTGCATTATTATGGTATTGTTGTGTATTGTTTTCATTAAAAAAAATCGTTTTTGAATCGAGAATCGTGTTGAATTAAAAAAAAATCGATTTTGAATCGAATCATGACCCCAAGAATCGATTTGGAATCGGATCGTGGGACACCCAAATATTCACAGCCCTAATATATATATATATATATATACACACACATACATATATATATACATATATATATATATATACCGTATTTTTCGGACTATAAGTCGCACCGGCCGAAAATGCACAATAAAGAAGGAAAAAAACATATATACATCGCAGTGGAGTATAAGTCTCTTTTTTGGGGGAAATTTATTTGATAAAATCCAACACCAAGAATAGACATTTGAAAGGCAATTTAAAATAAATTAAGAATAGTGAACAACAGGCTGAATAAGTGTACGCCATATGACGCACAAATAACCAACTGAGAACGTGCCTGGTATGTTAACGCAACACATCATGGTAAGAGTCATTCAAATAACTATAACATATAGAACATGCTATACGTTTACCAAACAATCTGTCACTCCCGATCGCTAAATCTGATGAAATCTTCTTCCTCGGTGTCGCCTCTAGCGTCCTTTCTATCTGCTGTTCGATTGCTGTTTTCTGCAGCATATTTCACTACGTCCAGCTTGTAATCTGCAGTATATGATTTCCTTTTCGGTGCCATTTTAGTTCAGTCCTTCTCAGTTTTTATAAGTTACCGCCAACGTTGATGTGATCCATTTTAATAGCTCCGGCAGTAGCATATAGCCGTTAGCATCCCAGGACCCACAATGCACTTCTGCCATGACCCGCCCCCGCCGAATTCTTATTGGTTGGCGTGTGAGTGACGATTGCTGACGTGTGTGTGACGATTGCGGACATTTTCTTCGTCGCTCACGCGAATGAGATAA
>NC_084738.1:52993398-53148398 GCF_033978785.1 Entelurus aequoreus | reverse complement strand
AACACAGCAGAGAGGACGAGCCATTGGTTGTGGTTGAGGAGGAGTGACACCAGCTGGGCTGCTAAGGCTAACACCTAATGGGACACACACACCCAGGGATTTGATCACCCTGGGGTGGGCCCTTCCTCAGCAGAGGGTGTCTTGTGGTAAGCCGGGCCGAAACACCCCGTGACGCTGGGGCACACAACTGAAGATGTGTCCCAATGGTGGAAAAGCCTCCCAGCAGTGTCACCTAGCCTCACTTAGGTATGCGGTCAGGTGCAAGCCTGGCTCAGGGAGGAGGACGCCCCTGCCATGCAGAGTCCCCAGGGATTGTACCAACTAGTCCTTTCAACAAATTATGTATATATATATATATATATATGTATGTATATATATATATGTATGTATATATATATATGTATGTATATATATATATATATGTATATATATATATGTATGTATATATATATATATATGTATGTATGTATATATATATATATATATATATATATATATATACATATATGTATGTATATATATATATATATATATATATATATATATATACCTTCACTATTTTGGTTGTTGCGATTAAATTACGATGGTGGTCTGCAGGCTTCACTACACAGCAAATCAAGTACTTTCACAGACCACATCTCATGGTGAAGCCCCGCCTCCACGCCAGAGGCCATCATTTGAATGGGCACAGAGCTCCATGACTCACTTTTCTCTGGCTTTTTGCTGTCCTGACTTCCATGGAGGCTAGCATGGCGCGTGTCAAAATGCTTTGCGACGCTCTTGAACTTCCCCAAATTGTCCTCCACTGTCGGCATCCCCACAAAGTTCAAAATCTCCTGGACGCTGAGGTTTTTGAAATGCTCATGTTGATAAATCAAAGGGTGAAAAGACAATCAATATTGTATTAAAGATACAAACCTGCTGGGAGAGAGAGGGCCCCGCCTCGTGTTTGGGCTATAAAGTCTACTTGTGCCAAATACGTTTGGCAACCCTAACAAGCATGGTCGCTCACCTGCCAGTTCTGATCCTGTGTCTCCAGGTTTTGATGTGGCCAAAACTGGTGACGCCCGTGTTGGGTTTGTGGGTTTCCCATCGGTGGGCAAGTCCACGCTGCTCAGCAACCTGGCAGGTGTGTACTCGGAGGTGGCCGCCTATGAGTTCACCACCCTCACCACGGTACCAGGAGTTATTCGCTACAAGGGAGCAAAAATTCAGGTACTCTTTTGTTATTTCTTGTTTTACTGAGTGATGTTTGAATATTTGTGTTTACTCTCCTCAAAGCTTCTAGATCTTCCAGGAATCATTGAGGGGGCCAAAGATGGCAAAGGCAGAGGAAGACAAGTAATTGCAGGTAATTGATTCCACTCATCCAATGAAACAATAGCACATCAATGTCATTGATCCCAAATCAATGTTGCCTATTGCAGGGCTCAAATTTAACCACTGCAACCACAGCAAAAGCCACGACCGCCCTCGTCATTTCCCGTAATACCCTAAGAAATTGACCAACATCTGCGGCAACAACATGCCGTGACCGCCCTTGACTTTTTACTTGTTAATGGACGAGGGATGTAACAATAATTTGCGATAAAATTCCAGACGGTTAGTAATACAGTCTAATTTTTTAATTACCGGAAACCCGTCATTGTATTAATGCATTTTAGGCAACTCAAATTCAGGCGTATGCACACTTGCGTCGTTTGGCTTGATAATCATGGCGGATTAACGACACAACTTTGCTCCGGTTTCCCCTCAGAGTGAACGGAGCCAACCGCTTGGTTTATCGTCATTTTCCCTCGCTTGTGCTTAAGAGCGCACTGCTGTTAGATGGTGACAGGTGTGGACAATATTGGAGACAGATGCACTTGTCCCCACACTAAAAGTATACACCGAAGGAGACAACTATTTGACAACTTCAGTTTTTGCTGGCAAGCTGAAGCATAAGAGGGTTAGGGTAGTCCTGGTGAGTTGGTGTCAATATGCAGTGATGTTGCTAGCTGGGTCCACTCTCACATCACCGTTCCCATTAAGAACAGATAGCAACATCAGTGTTTCCTACACATTAATTTATTTGTGGCGGCCCGCCACGAAAGAATTACGTCCGCCACAAATTTTAAAAAAATAATAATAATAATAATATTTTTTTTTATTTTTTATTTTTGTCCTGTCCAGCTTCTCAGGCAAATCATATAGTTGATGTAGATGCCCATATAGGCTGTTGAGATTTACTTTACAAAAAAAAAGTGTAGGATACTTCTCTTGTTGCCTTATTTGTATTTGACCACTACTGTTTTCTGTTTATTTGTTACTGACTGTGGCAGGACACCTCTGCCTCTGTTTCACTTTATGTTGCTGGTAAAGTAGGCTAAAGTTAAATAATTTAGTATGCACTAATTAAAGGGGCAGAGCTTTAAGAGACATTTTAGCTTTTATATTTTATAAGATATTTTTTTTGTAAGAACCACAATTAATAAATATATTTCAGTGAATAACTTATTGTTCAAATCTGTATATAAATATGTACAAAAGTGTTGTAATTATATTGTAAAATGGATGGATGGATGGATGGATGGATGGATGGATGGATGGATGGATGGATGGATGGATGGATGGACGGACGTTTAAAACAAAACTGTTATTATTAATTAGTAAGTATACATTTTTGTAGCCTTTCTAGAGAAAATCATATTGTAGTAAATTATGCAAATTGCTCGATGATGTCATGGTGACCACGCCCATAGCCACGCCCCCACCGCCACAGGTATCTTGGCAGTTTATGGGAAACACTGAACATCACTGCATATTGACACCAACTCACCAGGACTACCCTAACCTTCTTATGCTTCAGCTTGCCAGCAATCATGAAGAGTATATTGTTCTTTCAATAACAGCAACGCTACTAATCATGACGACTTACTGTCCAATGTCTGCTCTCACTGGGGTAATCTCGTGGCTTGTTGATATCTTACCCTTTACATGAACAAGTTATCATAATTCCTGCTTTAAACTGGACAAAAGTTGAATATATTTCTGAGTGAAGTAAACCTTTTTATTTTTAGTCAGCACGCAATTTAATGATTTAAGCTGAATGTCAAATTTAAAGAAGATGAGTCGACTAATGGTACAGATAGTTGAGGACTTGTCGACTATAAAAATAGTGGTTAGTTGCAGCCCTACTAACTAGCAAAATAAACCTGCACTCAAGCCGTATCGCAACAAACTGCATTTTTGTCATTGCATGTCACACCTTGGAGTTACTGTGCACATGCCACAATTATCTAAAAATCTCTTTTGTTTCCTTCAACCAAGTAGGAATGCAATAGCACCGTCTTTTTTGTCAGAGTTTATCAGCTAATCCAACTTCATTGACAGGCTAACAAAAACTAGCATCTTGATCGTTTTAAAACTTCTAAAATCTTTTAAAAAATTATATTTTATTTTATTGACATTAAAAAACTAATTAATTTCTATCCAGAAAGCTTGTATTTACGTACCAAACTCTGTGGAAAACAATAATGATGCTAACTTTATACTACGAGGTAAGTCTGCGATCGTGCGAGTTAGCAAGTTTGTTGCTCAAACCTCAAACGTGTATTTTTTCTAGTCAATACATGTTGGCACAAGCTGCACATGTATATATATTCCATGACCATATAAGGAAGTGTAATTTTACAAGGAAGCACTTAAATATATTTCATGACCATACAAGGAAGTATAATTTACAAGTAAGCACTTAAATTTATTCCATGACCATATAAGAAAGTATAATTTACAAGTAAGCACTTATATATTCCATGACCATATAAGGAAGTGTAATTTACAAGTAGGGTTGTCCAAATACCAATAATTTGGTACCGGGACCAAAATGTATAACGATACTTTCCAATACTTTTCAAAATAAAGGGAACAACAAAAATCTCAACATTGGCTTTATTTTAACAGAAAATCTTACAATACAATAAACATAAGTTTCCTTTTGCACTCAAAGAACAATTTTAGAAGGTTAAAATATAAATTAAAGGGCATTGCACACATTGAGTTTTTCTTGTTTCACTCAAAGAACAATTTACAATTTTCCAACTTGTCCAGGGTGTACCCAGCCTTCCGCCCGAATGCAGCTGAGATAGGCTCCAGCGCCCCCCGCGACCCCGAAGAGAATAAGCGGTAGAAAATGGATGGATGGACATATAGTCTGCCATAATCAAGGATTAGATTAGTACAGGGGTCGGCAACCCGCGGCTCTTTGACCACTCTGATGCGGCTCAGCTGCATACTTTCTGACCCTCCCGGGAGACTTCCGGATTCCAGTGCCTCTCCCCGAAATCTCCTGGGGCAAACATTCTCCGATTTTCACCCAAACAACAATACTAAGGGCGTGCCGTTATGGCACAGCATTTAACGCCCTCTACAACCTGTACAAACAGCGTGCCAGCCCAGTCACATGTTGTATACAGTTTCTGCTTGCAAATGTAAGTGACAGCAAGGCATACTTGCTCAACAGCCACACAGGTTACACTGACCGTGGACGTATAAAACAACTTTAACACTCTTACTAATATGCGCCACACTGTGAACCCACACCAAACAAGAATGACAAACACATTTCGGGAGAAAATGCACCGTAACACAACATAAACACAACGGAACAAATACCCAGAATCCCATGCAGCCCTAACTCTTCCGGGCTACATATATACACCCCCGCTACCACCAAACCCCGCGCCCCCAGCAGTGTTATTTCATTTTAAATTCCAAAAGAGTTTTGTGGCTCCCATTGTTTTCTTTAATTTGTGAAACTGGTCAAAATGGCTCTTTGAGTGGTAAAGGTTGCCGACTCCTGGGTTAGTATATAATAAAAAACTTAATTGACATTATATTAAATGCTTCATGATTTATGGTTGCCACTCCTGGTCTGTGCTTTAAGAAAAATACAATTACCGTATTAGTAAGTACTAAAAACAAAACTATGGATAAATTTACACAGATAAGCCAGTCATTTCACTTGCATTAGTTGACGTCTTAACTGCGCTAATATTTGGCATCAATCCAAACGGCTTTGTGCGTGCATCTACATATCTACATGTGCACAATAAAGGAGCTGGTTAATTTATGAGAGTAGTGTGTGTCTTTAAAGGCCTACTGAAATGAATTTTTTTTATTTAAACGGGGATAGCAGATCTATTCTATGTGTCATACTTGATCATTTCGCGATATTGCCATATTTTTGCTGAAAGGATTTAGTATAGAACAACGACGATAAAGATTGCAACTTTTGGTATCTGATAAAAAAAAGGCTTGCACCTACCGGAAGTAGCGTGACGTAGTCAGTTGAACATATACGCAAAGTTCCCTATTGTTTACAATGATGGCCGCATAAGTGAGAGAGATTCGGACCGAGAAAGCGACAATTTCCCCATTAATTTGAGCGAGGATGAAAGATTTGTGGATGAGTAAAGTGCAAGTGAAGGACTAGTGGGGAGTTGAAGCTATTCAGATAGGGAAGATGCTGTGAGAGCCGGGGGTGACCTGATATTCAGCTGGGAATGACTACAACAGTAAATAAACACAAGACATATATATACTCTATTAGCCACAACACAACCAGGCTTATATTTAATATGCCACAAATTAATCCTGCATAAAAACACCTGCGTGTTTGTTATGCTAGCTCCTAGCTCCTCTGCTAGCTCCTAGCTCCATAGAACACGCCAATACAATTCAAACACCTGATCAACACACACAATCACTCAGCCCAAAAGACCGTTTACCTAACCCAAGGTTCATAAAGCTTATATATTTTTAAAAAGTTACGTACGTGACGCGCATATACGGTCAAGTTATCGAATGTTTAGCAGCCAAGGCTGCATACTCACGGTACCTGATATTCAGCTGGGAATGACTACAACAGTAAATAAACACAAGACATATATATACTCTATTAGCCACAACACAACCAGGCTTATATTTAATATGCCACAAATTATTCCTGCATAATAACACCTGCGTGTTTGTTATGCTAGCTCCTAGCTCCTCTGCTAGCTCCTAGCTCCATAGAACACGCCAATACAATTCAAACACCTGATCAACACACACAATCACTCAGCCCAAAAGACCGTTCACCTAACCCAAGGTTCATAAAGCTTATATATTTTTAAAAAGTTACGTACGTGACGCGCACGTACGGTACGGTACGTGTTATGCTAGCTCCTAGCTCCTCTGCTAGCTCCTAGCTCCATAGAACACGCCAATACAATTCAAACACATGATCAACACACACAATCACTCAGCCCAAAAGACCGTTCACCTAACCCAAGGTTCATAAAGCTTATATATTTTAAAAAAGTTACGTACATACGCAAAAAAAAGCCAAAGCTGCATACTCACAGTAGCACGTCTGCGTCTTTGTCATCCAAATCAAAGTATTCCTGGTAAGAGTCTGTGTTGTCCCAGTTCTCTACAGGCGTCTGTGTATCCAAATCAAAAGTCCTCCTGGTTAGAGTCTCTGTTATCCGAGTTCTTCCATCTTGACTGCATCTTTCGGGAATGTAAACAAAGAAGCGCCGGCTGTGTACTGTTGTGGCTGACTACGTTCGAAAAATACGTCCATTTCGCACCGACAACTTTCTTCTTTGCTTGCCCGGCTTCCTTCTCCATAATGCAATGAACATGATTGAAACAGATTCACGAACACAGATGTCCAGAATACTGTGGAATTATGAAATGAAAACAGAGCTTTTTCGTATCGGCTTCAATGTGGAAGGCATACCCGTGTTCGCCGGGCTACGTCACACGCATACGTCATCCTCAGAGGCGTTTCGAACCGGAAGTTTAGCGGCAAATTTAAAATGTCACTTTATAAGTTAACCCGGCCGTATTGGCATGTGTTATAATGTTAAGATTTCATCATTGATATATAAACTATCAGACTGCGTGGTCGGTAGTAGTGGGTTTCAGTAGGCCTTTAAGAGAATGGCAAAGTGTTGGCTGAGTGAAGTCAGTGAGTGAGTGGGCGGGTAAAGACAGAGAGAGAGGTAGTGCTGCACTACTTAGTAGAAGAATGAACGGGTCTGGTTGTGTCCTGCAAAACTAATAATAAAGCAGAATGGCACAAATCGGCGGCATTAACACTATTTAAACTCCCTGTGCAGATTTTAATGTTTATTATTGAAATGTTTACCTAAGTTTGAAGCAAAGGTGGTAATATTAATTGCCACATTTGGTGAGGTGTGTTTTAAAGCAACACTTGAAGCGCTGCGCTTTCTTGTTTAAAGCATCACCTTTATTGTTAGTTTAGAAGCCCAAATACCTCCATATTGCGCATCACGCACCCTCTTTATTAACCAGTAGAATTGTCATTTTTTGCCATTCTTCCTCTCCAAGATGTTATTGCTTGTATGCACTTTGTGTGTGCGTTTTGACACACTCAACATCATGCGCCTCGGCTCTGTAGTCACCGCCGCAGATGAAAGAACGGTACTTTTCAAATGCAGTGTAGTACCCATTTCTATCAATTAGTATCGCAGTATTTCATTAGTACCGGTATACCGTTCCACCCTATTTACAAGTAAGCACTTATATATTCCATGACCATATAAGGAAAAGTAATTTACAAGTAAGCACTTGTATATTTTATGACCATACAAGGAAGTGTGATTTACAAGTAAGCATTTATATATTCCATGACCATATACAGAAGTGTAATTTTACAAGTAAGCACTTGTATATTCTTTGACCATATAAGGAAGTGTAATTTACAAGTAAGCACTTGTATATTCTATGACCATATAAGGAAGTGTAATTTACAAGTAAGCATTTATATATTCTATGACCATATAAGGAAGTGTAATTTACAACTAAGCACTTTCTCTTCTAGGACCATATAAGGATGTGTAATTTACAAGTAAGCACTTATATATATTCCATGACCATATAAGGAAGTGTAATTTACAAGTAAGCACTTGTATATTATATGACCATATAAGGAAGTGTAATTTACAAGTAAGCATTTATATATTCTATGACCATATAAGGAAGTGTAATTTACAACTAAGCACTTTCTCTTCTAGGACCATATAAGGATGTGTAATTTACAAGTAAGCACTTATATATATTCCATGACCATATAAGGAAGTGTAATTTACAAGTAAGGGCCTTTATATTCTATGACCATATAAAGAAGTGTGGTGTTTTGGTAGGTAATAATTTCAATTTAAGGCCTTAAAATTTCTAAAATGCTCCTATAATCTCATAAAAGGTCTTAAATACGATTTTGAAAGGTCTTAAAATCTATTGACATTACTTTTATTTAAAACATTCATAAACTTCAGTCTCTCTTTGAAATGTTTGGATTTTTGAGGACGCTATAATGTAACTACACAGCGGAACTAACTGTGCTGCCCGGTCAGAATTTATCGAACACCACCAGCTATTGCTGTGCGCGCGCAGCTGTGTGTTGACAGCTTAGTTAGCATAGCTGCAGATTTAACTTAACGAAATCCCACAGCAAAGCCAAATTACTTGCAAAGTAAAAGTTCAACGATTTGTGTCTCCTGAACGATCAATTTAATGCATGAAGCCGGTATATGGAAACGTATGAAGTGTTTAGTACCCAGATGTGCAGCCATCAAGGAGGAAAGCGTTTGTAAACATGGCGGTGAAAGTGAATGCAATGATAATGTAAAAGTCAAAAATCTGGGATAAGTCTGTGTAAAAGATGCTGAAAGGCCACAAACACTTGCACAACTTTACAAAGATAAACATAAACCCCCCCAAAGGAGTGTTATGCGGGTTAACTGGCGGCAATTGCCAAAGGAGATCAATATGAGATGTTTAGTAGGGAAATCATACTATTACATACAGTAAGCACATGCTAATTTCTCTTTGGTAGTATTGTACTCAGCAGTAAAACTATAAAAAAAAAACATAATTCTCTTGTATTATTTCTATTAATTGTTCCAATAATTTCAGGTCAGCTTCTCATGCCTAATCTTTTCTCCAAGTTCATACAGCAACCGACATTAAAAGCGGTTGCCGCTTTAGTGTTTACACTCCTCTTATTGTGGGGTGAGGAAACAATGCAGATTTCCGAATGTCATCTTGTAATGCCTAAATGAAAACTAATCCTTGTGTATTAGCAATATATAATCAAAAAAGTCACAAAAAACAGGTAAAAATGCATCCATACACACCAGATACAAAATGAGCTGAGCACAGCTGAGCTTCTTTTTAGACAATCACTGTCTGCAACACTGTTTTTCACAACTTTGTGTAGTACTGTAGATGTTTTATCGATTTGCTGACAATTCTGACAGCCAAAAAAAAACATTACCAAAGTTAACCATTTAGCTTTAGCAGAGATGCTAACCGATGTTGATCCATCCATCCATCCATCCATTTTCTACCGCTTATTCCCTTCGGGGTTGCGGGGGGCGCTGGAGCCTATCTCAGCTACAATCGGGCGGAAGGCGGGGTACACCTTACCTCATCGCAGGGCCAACACAGATAGACAACATTCACACTCACATTCACACACTAGGGCCAATTTAGTGTTGCCAATCAACCTATCCCCAGGTGCATGTCTTTGGAGATGGGAGGAAGCCGGAGTACCCGGAGGGAACCCACGCAGTCACGGGGAGGACATGCAAACTCCACACAGAACGATCCAGAGGCCGGGATTGAACTCACGATGTTACATAAAAACACTTGATATGAAGCACACTGCACCTTTTGCAAGAAAACACTTCTATGACAAATCTGAAAATTGGCTGTTACGATGTCTGCTAATATTTTTTTCAATTAGTTTACACTAGAGAAGCTTCCGGTGTATTTAGTTAGTTTAACCATTTTGTTTTCCAATGTGAAAGAGCAGTGAATGAATTCATATACTTAAAATTCATTCTGGACCTCTGATTGTACTTTGTCATTGTATTTTTTGTCTGGATGGATGAGAAATGGTCTTAAATTATTTTCGAGATGGTCTTAAAAAGTGTTAAGTCTTAAATTTGACATGTTGAAACCTGCAGAGACCCTGTTATCATGTGTGTGTTGTAGTTGCTCGAACGTGCAACCTCATCCTGATCGTGCTGGACGTGCTGAAGCCTCTGCTGCACAAGAAGCTAATAGAACACGAGCTTGAGGGCTTCGGCATCCGACTGAATAAGCAGCCTCCCAACATCGGCTATAAGAAGAAGGACAAAGGTGGCATCAACTTCACGGCTACTGTATGTCCAATACAATACTGCCCCCCTAGTGGCCTCTCTCTGCACTGCTCATCTTCCTTCTGCTCTGTCTGGCTTGCAGTGTGCACAAACCGAGCTGGACGCTGACACGGTGAAGACCATCTTGTCTGAGTATAAGATCCACAACGCTGACATCACCCTCCGCAGCGACTCCACAGCCGATGACCTCATCGATGTGGTGGAGGGGAATCGGTGAGACCCAGAGCCACGGCGGACCATCCTTTAGTGGTTGTCAGTGGGCGTGGCCACGCGCTGACCTAATCAGAATGAAAAGCTTGTGTTGACACTGACCAGACTGTTATTACAGCGTTTACATCCCCTGCATTTACGTGCTCAACAAAATTGACCAGATTTCCATCGAGGAGCTGGACGTCATCTACAAGGTCCCGCACTGTGTGCCCATCTCGGCTCACCACCGCTGGAACTTTGATGACTTGCTGGAGAAGATGTGGGACTACCTGCAACTCGTGCGCATGTAAGAGTGCCAGCAGATGATGTTGCTCTTCTTCACGGCCAAGACCTTAAGGTGTGACATTCATTTGCAGCTACACCAAACCCAAGGGTCAGCTTCCAGACTACACCTCTCCTGTGGTTCTTCCTGACCAGCACACTGCCGTGGAGGACTTCTGCCTGAAGATCCACAAGAACCTCATCAAAGAGTTAAAGTAGTACGTATACAGAAGATCTTTCACTCTCCAGGTGGAATGATGATTAGATGGATGAAATCGAGTGGAACAAATAGATATAGAAATAATATAGGAAATAAAAGGAATAGATAAAATAGACAGAATAGATTACATAGAAAGAATAGAGAAAATACAAATAATAAATATAATTAATAGATGAAATAGAATGAATAGATTAAATGGAAAAAATAGATAAAAGAATAGAGTAAATAGGAATATATTAAAAAGAAAGAATAGATTAAATGGAAAGAATATATTAAATAGAAAGGATAAAATAAAAAGAAGGAATAGAAAGAATAGATTAAATAAAAAGGATAGATTAAATAGTAGAAACTCAATCTGCTCAAAAGAAGGTCAGTTTTGTAGCTTCTGTAACGAGCTAAACTGTTTTCAGATGTGTGAACATGATTGCACAAGGGTTTTCTAATCATCAATTAGCCTTCTGAGCCAATGAGCAAACACATTGTACCATTAGAACACTGGAGTGATAGTTTTTGGAAATGGGCCTCTATACACCTATGTAGATATTGCACCAAAAACCAGACATTTGCAGCTAGAATAGTCATTTACCACATTTGCAATGTATAGAGTGTATTTCTTTAAAGTTAAGACTAGTTTAAAGTTATCTTCATTGAAAAGTACAGTGCTTTTCCTTCAAAAATAAGGACATTTCAATGTGACCCCAAACTTTTGAATGGTAGTGTAGGAAGTATATTTGTGCTGGGACCCTGCAGACGTAGAAAATGTATATTTGTGCTGGGACCCTGTAGACGTAGGAAGTATATTTGTGCTGGGACCCTGCAGACGTATGAAGTATCTTTGTGCTGGGACCCTGCAGACGTATGAAGTATCTTTGTGCTGGGACGCTGCAGACGTAGGAAATATCTTTGTGCTGGGACCCTGCAGATGTAGGAATTATATTTATGCTGGGACCCTGCAGATGTAAGAAGTATATTTGTGCTGGGACCCTGATGATGTAGGAAGTATATTTGTGCTCGGACCCTGCAGATGTAGAAAGTATTTGTGCTGGGACCCTGCAGATGTAGGAATTATATTTGTGCTAAAACTCTGCAGACGTAGGAAGTATATTTGTGCTAGGACCATGCAGACGTAGGAAGTATATTTATGCTGGGACCCTGCAGACGGAGGAAGTATAGTTGTGCTTGGACCCTGCAGATGTAGGAAGTATATTTGTGCTGGGACCCTGCAAACGTAAGAGGTATATTTGTGCTGGGACCCTCAGACATAGGAAATATATCTGTGCTGGGACGCTGCAGACGTAGGAAGTATATTTGTGCTGGGACCCTGCAGACGTAGGACGTGTATTTGTGCTGGGACCCAGCACAAATACACGACGTCCATTAATCGGTGCAATGGACGTCGAGTGGATCTAGTTAAGTGGGAATTGAACTCCCTTTGTCCCAACACAAAGGGAGTATCTTTGTGTTGGGACCCTGCAGACGGAAGAAGTATATTTGTGCTGGGACCCTGCAGATGTAGGAAGTATATTTGTGCTGGGACCCTGCAGACGTATGAAGTATACAGTATTTGTGCTGGGACCCTGCAGACGTATGAAGTATATTTGTGCTGGGACCCTGCAGACGTAGGAGGTAAATTTGTGCTGGGACCTTGCAGACGTAGGAAGTATATTTGTGCTGGGACCCTGCAGATGTAGGAAGTATCTTTGTGCTGGGACCCTGCAGAGATAGGAAGTATCTGAAGCTTGGCTGAGGTCTCGATGTGCTCATCAATCAGCCAACACATTAGTGCTGCTGAGCATTAGGAATCCTCTCGGGAGAGGAGGCTGGCCTAACCCTGTCATAGTGGTTTGTTGTTCACTAGGTGATTGATGTGAACACCAACCTTGCTTTCTTTTTTAGTGCGCTGGTGTGGGGATCGTCTGTGAAACACAATCCTCAGAAGGTGGGCAAGGACCACGTGATGGAGGACGAGGACGTTATCCAGTTGGTGAAGAAGTAAACATTATAATTTTTTAATGTTTGCTTTAAAGAGAATATGGAATTCACTTAAATAGCAGGATTGGTTCATATTGAATATTGACAATAAAAACTCCAACAAATGACTTATTTCTTTCATCTAAACTTTTTTTTCTGTCTAATCAAACGATTTTTGACCTTAGCATATTTTTAAATAATGATAAATGGGTTATACTTGTATAGCGCTTTTCTACCTTCAAAGTACTCAAAGCGCTTTGACAGTATTTCCACATTCACCCATTCACACACACATTCACACACTGATGGCGCGAGCTGCCATGCAAGGCGCTAACCAGCAGCCATCAGAGGCAAAGGGTGAAGTGTCTTGCCCAAGGACACAACGGACGTGACTAGGAAGGTAGAAGGTGGGAATTGAACCCCAGTAACCAGCAACACTCCGTTTGCTGGCACAGCCACTCTACCAACTTCGCCTGCTGAAATAATTCTTCCTATGTTCATATATGACAACTTTCGTCAACATTTATTTTTAATTTGGTTTCTTTGTAGTTTTGCTCCAAGCTACCTTTTCATAAAGGGGTGATACTGTTAAATATTATTGAGTGCTAATATCACATGATGGTTAATTATTATATTAATGTATTGAGTGCTATGTCACATGATGATTCAATATTTTATTAATCGGTGCAATGGACGTCGAGTGGATCTAGTTAATCGTGTGAGAGTCCAGTCCATAGTAGGGCCAGCAGGGGATCATCTTGAGTGGAAACAGGTCAGCAGCACAGAGACGTCCCTAACTGATGCACAGAGGAGTGGTCCACCCCGGGTCCCGACTTTGAACAGCTAGTGCATCATCTGTGGTCACCTAATAACCCCTCCACGCAGGAGAGGGGGGCAAATAGAGTTTAGACACAACAACACTACACTATATATTAAAAAAAACAGTGGAAGATAGCGGAGGGATTCTATTCCTCTGATTTTTCTTTTAGCGATGTAGACAACATCCAGGAAACCCACAATGGGCCACCCAAATGTGGCCACATGTAAGGATAAAACAATGCCCAAAACATTCATGTAAGCCCAAATCAAAACTGGAAGACGTGACTTTGGCAGACATGGGATGACTTTTGCTACAGTATAGTCTGTCTAAATCAGGGGTGTCAAACTCATTTTAGATCGGGGGCCACATGGAGAAAAATGTACTCCCAAGTGGGCCGGACTGGTAAAATCACGGCACGATAACTTGGGCGGCGTGGCGAAGTTGGTAGAGTGGCCGTGCCAGCAATCGGAGGGTTGCTGATTACTGGGGTTCAATCCCCACCTTCTACCATCCTAGTCACGTCCGTTGTGTCCTTGGGCAAGACACTTCACCCTGGCTCCTGATGGGTGCTGGTTAGCGCCTTGCATGGCAGCTCCCGCCATCAGTGTGTGAATGGGTGAATGTGGAAATACTGTCGCTTTGAGTACCTTGAAGGTAGAAAAGCGCTATACAAGTATAACCCATTTTTCATTTATTTATAACTTAAAAATAAAGACAACTTCAGATTGTTTTCTTTGTTTAAAAATAGAACAAGCACAATCTGAAATTGTACAAATCATAATATTAGGTTTTTTTTTTTATAATTACTTGTTGCGGTTAATAGAATATATACTTTATTTGTCGTTATTTATATTTTTTGAATAAATTATGTGATAATGTTCATCAGTCAACTCATTGGTGTTCATTTTCAATCTATCAAGATAACAAAATGATATCAAACTCAAATTGCAGTATATTATTTATGTAGTTTGATCATTTTCTCGACTGATGTACTAACACAGGGGTCACCAACGCGGTGCCCGCGGGCACCAGGTAGCCCGTAAGGACCAGATGAGTAGCCCGCTAGCCTGTTCTAAAAATAGCTCAAATAGCAGCACTTACCAGTGAGCTGCCTCTATTTTTTAAATTGTATTTATTTACTAGCAAGCTGGTCTCGCTTTGCTCGACATTTTTAATTCTAAGAGAGACAAAACTCAAATAGAATTTGAAAATCCAAGAAAATATTTTAAAGACTTGGTCTTCACTAACTGACAAAGAAACAGATAACAGATTTGGTGTCCAATTCAAAGTGTGACATGATTTATCTAAAAATTTGAGAGTTGACTTCTGTATTTTACATGAGTTATTATTTGTACAAACATGGTGCAAAGTAATTCATGATTTGTTAAAAAATGTTAGTGGCTATCTGGTTAAAATGGGATATTGTGATTTCACAAGACTGTCTTAGAAGTGATCATTTGAAAATGTTCAATTTGAAAAATGTGCACTTAGAGAAAATATAAAAATAAAGTGTTGATATTGATATTTATCTGTTTCCATATATATTTATTGTGAGAAATCATTAAGTTGATCACAACGATAAATATCATTAATTATTAATAATAACATAGAGTTAAAGGTAAATTGAGCAAATTGGCTATTTCTGGCAATTTATTTAAGTGTGTATCAAACTGGTAGCCCTTCGCATTAATCAGTACCCAAGAAGTAGCTCTTGGTTTCAAAAAGGTTGGTGACCCCTGTACTAACATCATGTTTTTTTTTTTGGTTCATATGCAGCATCATCTACAAAGATACAAATAATTGCTATTGCAACATCCAGTGGACACATTTAGAACAGCTGTTTCTATCATTCAAAAATTTCAGGTTAATTTTTATACTTAGCAAACTCATCCCGCGGGCCGGATAAAACCTGTTCGCGGGCCTGATCCGGCCCTCGGGCCGTACGTTTGACACCCCTGGTCTAAATGCTACATTTCATTTTCATCTGTGTTTTAGAACAAGACAGTAGCTGGAAATTAAAAAGTGCCTGCCTGCAAATGTATTTTATATCTGATTTTGATACATTTTGTATTATTTGCACAGCTATGTCATTTATTTTATGCAGAAATAATATTTTTCTTTTTTATGTATACATTCTTTGTTTTTCTATTTTACTCATGTCATGTGATTCTGTGCTGCTTAAACAGTTTCTTTTTGTGATGTTAATACCAGTATTGGGTTAGTTACTGAATACCAGTAACTACAGTTACTAGTTACTTTATTTCAAAAGTAACTCAGTTACTTACACCAAAAAGTAATGCGTTACTGTGAAAAGTAACTAGTTACTTGTTTTTCTTCTTTTTTTTTAAGGCTCCCATTAATGCCCTTTTAGCCTTCATTTCAGTACTGTTATTGCACTGGAGAATAATACAATCTGTTGATCAACTTGACATGCATTTGCATCACTGAACTCAGAAAGCAATGTGGTCTACAAACTCCGTTTCCATATGAGTTGGGAAATTGTGTTAGATGTAAATATAAACGGAATACAATGATTTGCAAATTGTTTTCAACCCATATTCAATTGAATGCACTACAAAGAAAAAGATATTTGATATTCAAACTCATAAACTTTTTTTTTTTTTGCAAATAACTTAAAATTTCATGGCTGGAACACGTGCCAAAGTAGTTGGGAAAGGGCATGTTCACTAGGGTGACCATTTCCATTACACCAAAAAGGAGGACAATTTGCGGCATATGACACCAAAAAGGAGGATATTATGCGGCATATCAATAAATTACTATGGTGTACATAGGACTCTGGTATACTCTTATTTATAGTACAATTTTGAGTGGTTTAAAGATGATGTTTGTGTGGCTGAATAGGAAAAAATATTAAAGTCAAGTGTTTGTTAACAGTATTTGTATTTATTCAATACATTGTGGTGTTCAAAAAGTGACCACTGAGATAAATGGGTTATACTTGTATAGCGCTTTTCTACCTTCAAGGTACTCAAAGCGCTTTGACAGTATTTCCACATTTACCCATTCACACACACATTCACACACTGATGGCGGGAGCTGCCATGCAAGGCGCTAACCAGCAGCCATCAGAGGCAAAAGGTGGAGTGTCTTGCCCAAGGACACAACGGACATGACTAGGAAGGGAGAAGGTGGGAATTGAACCCCAGTAACCCAACACTCCGATTGCTGGCACAGCCACTCTACCAACTTCGCCAAGTGCAGAGTGCCACAAAGCATAACATGTGTGGACTTAAATGTAAACAACAATTAACAGGTAACATATACAATTTTTTAAAAATGTGAGCGACATCAGACGTGCACACTGTGGCCACACCAGCGTCACACCTGTCCCAAACCTGACATCATAACAATTTAAATGTTTTATTAAAATAATTTTCTGATATAAGTGATTTTGCCCTCTTACAATGACAATAACAAAAAAACATGTTTTTCATGACCTATGTGCTAGTATTGTATGTCTGGCTGCGGGTCCTGCCTTTAAAAGAAATGTTACCCCTTTCAGAGATTACATTTAGTTCCTGTCACTTTCTGTCTGTAAAATACATCTTTTTATTAGCATTTATGAAATCTAGTGACAATATTTCATGAGTAATATCCTTAGATTAACATTCTTAATAAATGGCAGTAAAATAAGCACACATCTGATTGAGGAGTCAGTGTTACAACCTGTCATTTACACATTGTGTGGCGTTAGGGTTGTCCGACTTTTTGTGTGGCCATAAACGCAGCATTGGCTAAGTGCCATAAGTGCGTGTGTTGGTGCAGGTGAGCGAGCGAGCGGCTTCTGTTGAAACGACGGATGACAACGTTGGTTTAAGCCTGGTTTGTATGGCAGAAAATTACCAGTTTTTATAGACAAAAGTTTTTTTTACTCATGTTTTTGGTGTGGTTACAAACTTTTGCTCAATAAAGTGATTGATGGAATTCCTGTCCGTAGTGTCTCGACAGACGATAATTGAACTGTGTTGAGTGACAAAGATTGTTGTATTCATTGGGGCCACTCTTGTTGTCACCTGTCACTCACAGAGTTGCATTGCAAAATCATACAGAATAAATTGTAATGTGTTTATTTTGTTTAAAGTTCAGATGGGATTTTTGATTTCCTGCGCGGCATTAATTTGCTGTGCGCAGCGCGTGAGCGGTGCGCCATTGCGCAGGCGCGCACCATAGAGGGAAGTTGGACCCTTGTTTACCTTTTTAACCAATGATAAGCAGATTTGTATCGGACACCGCTCTTAGCCAATCATTTGATATGTTACTGCGTTGGGGGCATTTTTTTACGGTCTTTGATTGGCTATTGCGCTGCAGCCCAGCAAAGATGAAAAAACTCTAGTGCCTCAAAAAGGAGGACAAATACGTGTCCAGCTTGATGCTGCGCCGGACGCCGGACAGGGCATTAAAAATCCGGACTGCCCGGCCTAAATCCGGACACCTGGTCACCCTAATGTTCACCCTAATGTTCACCACTGTGTTACATGGCCTTTCCTTTTAACAACACTCAGTAAACGTTTGGGAACTGAGGAGACACATTTTTTAAGCTTCTCAGGTGGAATTCTTTCCCATTCTTGATTGATGTACAGCTTTAGTTGTTCAACCTTCTCCGTTGTGGTATTTTAGGCTTCATAATGCGCCACACACTTTCAATGGGAGACAGGTCTGGACTACAGGCAGGCCAGTCTAGTACCGGCACCCTTTTACTATGAAGCCACGCTGATGTAACACGTGGCTTGGCATTGTCTTGCTGAAATAAGCAGGGGCGTCCATGGTAACGTTGCTTGGATGGCAGCGTATGTTGCTCCAAAACCTGTATGTACCTTTCAGCATTAATGGCGCTTTCACAGATGTGTAAGTTACCCATGTCTTGGGCACTAATACACCCCCATACCATCACAGATGCTGGCTTTTGATGGCCGGATGGCTCTTTTCCTCTTTGGTCCGGAGGACACGATGTCCACAGTTTCCAAAAACAATTTGAAATGTGGACTCGTCAGACCACAGAACACTTTTCCACTTTGTATCAGTCCATCTTAGATGAGCTCAGGCCCAGCGAAGCCGACGGCGTTTCTGGGTGTTGTTGATAAACGGTTTTTGCCTTGCATAGGAGAGTTTTAACTTGCACTTACAGATGTAGCGACCAACTGTAGTTACTGACAGTGGGTTTCTGAAGTGTTCCTGAGCCCATGTGGTGATATCCTTTACACACTGATGTCGCTTACATGCAGTGATTTCTCCAGATCCTCTGAACCCTTTGATAATATTACGGACCGTAGATGGTGAAATCCCTAAATTCCTTGCAATAGCTGGTTGAGAAATGTTTTTCTTAAACTGTTCAACAATTTGCTCACACATTTGTTGACAAAGTGGTGACCCTCACCCCATCCTTGTTTGTGAATGACTGAGCATTTCATGGAATCTACTTTTATACCCAATCATGGCACCCACCTGTTCCCAATTAGCCTGTTCACCTGTGGGATGTTCCAAATAAGTGTTTGATGAGCATTCCTCAACTTTATCAGTATTTATTGCCACCTTTTCCAACTTCTTTGTCACGTGTTGCTGGCATCAAATTCTAAAGTTAATGATTAGTTGCCAAAAAAAAAAAGTTTATCAGTTTGAACATCAAATATCTTGTCTTTGTAGTGCATTCAATTGAATATGGGTTCAAAATTATTTGCAAATCATTGTATTCCGTTTATATTTACATCTAACACAATTTCCCAACTCATATGGGAACGGGGTTTGTACATACAACACACAAAGACAAAGATATGTTTCAAAGGGCCAATTTATTTCAGGGCAGAACAAATTGACAAAACTATTTTAAATAGCTGCAACATAACATACATAAGTAACAAACAGCTTAATAACAGCATAGCTGTAAACCTGGCTTCACCCAAGGAAGGCACACATGACATACACAAAGCCTAACCAGGCATTTTTTTTCTCTCAAGGAATTTGGAAAAAAAATAATGTATTCAGGAGATCAACTCTGTACTGTAGCCCAGAACACTACACATTTCCCCAGTTTTAGTTTAGAGATAAGGAAAGATTGCCCCGGCCCACTAGGATCCCTCTTTATGTTTGTGAACATTATAGTCTATACATTTAGAGTGATGTGATAATCAAACACTCTAGAAGTCTAGAAAGAAAGAGTATATAAGAGAATTGACAAGAGTGTGTACCTTCAATTATGAATGATGAGCAGAGGCAGAGTTTGGAGTGTTTTATTTAGCTCGCTTTCCATAAACATGGAAAGCGAGCTCACACGAAACCTCACTGTCCAGGTACTTGGAACATGTTTTCCATGCCATTTGCTGTTTGACGCCGGTATCATGCTAATTAGCTGCCTGAAAGCGGGTGCCTCCACTGTAGAAATAGCCTGCATGTCTTCTAGCACATACACTGATTGCAGTGTATGTGCTAGAAGACATGCAGGCTATTTCTACAGTGGAGGCACCCGCTTTCAGTCCCTCCGTT
Source organism: Entelurus aequoreus (assembly GCF_033978785.1). Classification (NCBI taxonomy): domain Eukaryota; kingdom Metazoa; phylum Chordata; class Actinopteri; order Syngnathiformes; family Syngnathidae; genus Entelurus; species Entelurus aequoreus. Next base: position 53,128,198 of record NC_084738.1, on the reverse strand, counting down.
AAAATCCTTACGTGGAGCTGAAGTGGCATCGGAGTCTGTCCGATGCCGCTCTCTTTACTAGCTTCGTCGAAGCATGTTGCTTTTGTAGCTGTTTCAGCAGATTTGAATTGCTGTTTTGGGCAGTATTCCCGGGAGCTCACTGCTCCCCTCCCCTTCCAGGGGGTGATCAATGGTGATGGGTCAAATGCAGAGAATAATTTCGCCACACCTAGTGTGTGTGTGACAATCATTGGCACTTTAACTTTAACTTTAAGTAGATGCTATCTTTGATCCAAGACACAACTTACATTTACCTAAAATGTTACTTTCTTTGTGCTCGACAAAAGAAAAGCAGTGAGAATGTCTCCATGTTAACAAACTCGACTTCTGGCTTTGTTTGTTGTTATGAGAGTAGCGTATGTGTGTGTGTGTGTGTGTGTGTGGCCCTTTAAGATATGACAGCATGTGAGGTGAGTGACGTCAGTGCGTGAGTGGGCGAGAGAGGTGAGGGAGCAGCAACAGTGAGTGCGTGCAGGTGCTCTAGCTTGGTGGATGGCTGCGTGCAAGACACCAATAAAGTCACAAAGTTGCAACAAACCGCCGGCCTCATCATTCACCCCCGAGTCCGAAGCTGTAAAGACCCACTGCCTGGTAAAGTGAAGGTTGATAGCCCGGAAGTACATAGGCCCTGGAGGAACGTCTCCCCTGCGCTCCTCGACTACGGTCTGGGAGCCCCCCGCCCCCGCTCCCACCCACACAAAGCATGCCTTTTCTTTTCCTTGTGACACAGAAGGACGACACCGCAGCGCTCTAATAAAACACACTCAGATCTTCTGTTTGTAGCTGATACTACATAAAAAATTACGTAAAATAACGCAGTAACACATCATGTAGTAACGGTAACTGAGTTACTGAATATAAAAAAATAATGCGTTACAATACTAGTTACCGCCAAAAATAACGGCGTTACAAAGTAACGCGTTAGTCCCAACACTGGTTAATACCCATCTTGACTAACTGGGTTTTAATAGAAGTGCCACTGACAAAAATGAGTATATTTTATATTTATATTTTCACCGGAAAATATATTGAGATTTTTCGTCCATATCGCCCAGCCCTAATGTGTGCTATGGCTATGAGTTTTTTTCCCCCCTGGCCTCAGTCTGGACCCCCTCCCAAGAGTCCAGTCTTTGACTGAATATTTTTCACCCTCCTCCTTCCCCCAATATTCACCTGTTTCCCACATTTTTAAGGGGCACCATAAGTGGTCCTGTCTTGTCTCCCTGTAATGTATAGACATACATTACTCTTAGTGGGACTGTGCTGAAAACTTAATTTCTGTTCCTATATGTCTTGTACATGTGAAGAATGGACAATAATAAAGCAACTTGAACTTGATGGTTAAATAATATATTCATGTATTGAGTGCTAATGTCACATGATGGTTCGCTCTCGTTTGAAAAGGTGTTTTCATGCCAGTGATTTATGTGACATTGATGATAAACACACTTACTCAGAATGCTGGACCCATTCTCTCTCTCTCTCTCTCTCTCTCTCTCTCTCTCTCTCTCTCTCTCTCTCTCTCTCTCTCTCTCTCTCTCTCTCTCTCTCTCTCTCTCTCTCTCTCTCTCTCTCTCTCCTCCCTCTGCCAGCCACTCAGGTTAATCAGTTGATTGACTCTCATGTGTTGTCATGCAGCAGTTGTTTACCACTAATGTGTTGTATTGTGCACCAAGAGCAGCGGCCATTTTACGCTCAAGCATTGGGGTCCAAGTATGTAGTGTACCATAGTAGTCAACATATTTAGTGTACTACAGACGATCGTAGTCCAAGTATTTAATATACTACAGTATATAGTAGTCAAAGTATTTAGTCTACCACAGTAGAGAGTAGTTGAAGTATTTAGTGCACTACCTGTAGATAGTAGTCCAAGTATTTAGTGTACTACAGTAGATAGTAGCCAAATTATTTAGTGTACTACAGTAGATAGCAGCCAAATGTTTTCTGTACTACAGTAGGTATTAGTATATATATATATATATATACATATAGTTGGTAGTCCAATTATTAGTGTAACACAGTAGTTAGTAGTCCAAATTATTTAGTGCACTACAGCAGATAGTAACCAAATTTGTTAGTGTACTACAGGCGATAGTTTAGTGTACCACAGTAGATAGTAGTCTTAAGTTTTTAGTGTACTACAGTAGATAGTAGTCCAATATATCTAATGTACAGTAGTAATACCAGTGACGTGCAGTCAGGGGAGGCAGGTGACGCAGTGCCTCACGTGCCATCATGGAAAGAAAAAAAATGTAAAAAGAAAAAAAAAAATTACATTTTTATATGTATCCAGTGATTATACTATAAAGTTATTTTCCATTTAACTTAACCAGTTTTAGATTATTTTTATTCAAAATCGCAGAATTTTCATATTTGCCGTTCAAAAACTGAGAAGAGACTTGCGGTTAGTCAGCAGCCAGTTGAGCCTCACCATGGATAACGCAATGACTGCTGGCCTGCTGTGCAGTGAGACCGTATTGCTATATGAATTATATTATACATTTCCATAGTTTAGTTAGCTGAGGTATATAATGTACAGTGTATTTTGTCAACAACTGTATGTGTGTAACGTATTTCTTGTGCTGAGCAATCATAAAACGGCTGCGAAGACGCACTGGGCGAGGCACGCAGTTCTCCCGCCTCATGGTGGTAGAGGGCGCTAGTGATCCCAGGGATCATTCTTGCGACTACTTTGGCTGCAGAATAAGTGACAACAAGCTACAGTTAGCAAGTCAAGTGCAGCGGTAGCGATCGTTTAGTTTTTCCTCCCTGGACTTTTAACATGGAGGATTACATATCTAAAATAAAACAGTTTTCTAAACTGGACTTTCAATCGAAGCAGGAGGTAATAATTAAAGGAAGACTAACACCGGAGCTAAAAGGTTTGCTTCAGACTTCGGGACAGAAGACCCGTTCTTTTCAAACGGCGTGGTACACACGAAAAGGCTGGCTGTGTGGATGTCCAGCAAGAAACCGCCTTTTCTGCTTTTCCTGTCTTCTTTTCTCTTCTTGCGACAATGTCTGGACTCAGATGGGATATTGTGACCTGAAGAATTTGCAGAGAAGCCTCATCAAACATGAGCGGTCGACCACTCATTCAAAGCCAAATCGCGCTCAAAACGTTCGGGATGTCCAAGATAGACTTGGCTTTGGATGAACAGCGAAGACTCAACATCAGCACCCACAATGCTAAGGTAAAGGAGAACCGAAAGATTTTAAAAGACCTCATCAATGTCACCTGCTTCCTCGCCAAACAGCAACTGGCATTCCATGGAAATTATGAAAGTACAGGCTCTACCAATCGTGGCAACTATGTTGAACTCTTGCATGCTATTGCTGAGAAAGATGACAGGCTAGCTAGGCATTTGGAGACATCCAGTGTATTTTCTAGTTTGTCAAATAGAATACAGAAGGATTTAATCGAAGCAGTTGGGGATGTCATTAGAAATTACATTAAAAAGGAGATCAGTGCAGCCCCATTTGTTGCTGAAACTGAAGAAAGATAGGGAAGACTTCTATAAACAAGTTATTGATGCTTTTGTTCAGAAGAGAACAAAAGCATAAATGGACTTCATTTATAAGTAAAGGTAAGACCATAATAAAGTTTTTTTTTATTAAATGTGCTTTTTTGTGTGCTACAGTTTGTATGTGTAAAGAATGCTGGTATGAGCTTTTAAACATAACTCGTTAACTGCTGCCAATCAAATGGTGAATAAGATACTCTTTAGGGTTCATATGTTTGTAAATCTGACTGTGAAGAAGTCAGTGCCTCACCAGCCATGAACCTCACCGCACGTCACTGGGTAACACAGTAGGTATTAGTCCAAGTATTTAATGTACCACAGTAGTCTAAGTATTTCTTTTACTACAGTAAATAGTAGTCCAATACATTCAATGTACAGTAGTAATACAGTAGATAGTAGTCTAAGTATTTATTTTACTACAGTAAATAATAGTCCAATATATTTAATGTACAGTAGTAATACAGTAGATAGTAGTCCAAGTATTTAGTGTACTACAGTAGATAGTAGCAAGTATTAAGTGTACTACAGTAGATCATAGTCCAAATTATTTAGTGTACTACAGTAGATAGTAGTCCAAGTATTTAGTGTGCCACAGTAGATAGTAGTCCAAGTATTTAGTGTACTACAGTAGATCGTAGTCCAAATTATTTAGTGTACTACAGTAGATAGTAGTCCAAGTATTTATTGTACTACAGTAGAGAGGAGCCAAATTACTTTGTGAACTACAGTAGATAGTAGTCTAAGTGATTAGTTTACTGCAGTAGATAATAGTCCAATATATTAAGTGTACTACAGTAATCCAAGTATTTAGTGTACCACAGTAGATAGTAGTCCAATTATTTAGTGTACTACCGTAGATAGTAGTCCAAGTATTTAGTATACTACCGTAGATAGTAATCCAAGTATTTAGTGTACCTAAGTAGACAGAAGCCACCAAAGCAGATAGTAGCCAAATTATTTAGTGTACTACAAGTAGATAGTAGTCCAAGTATTTAGTTTACTACAGTAGATAGTAGTCCAATATATTTAATGTACAGTAGTAATACTGTAGGCATTAGTCCAAGTATTTAGTGTACCACAATAGATCATAGTCCAAGTATTTAGTGTACTACACTAGATAGTAGTCTAAGTATTTAGTGTACTGTACAGTAGATAGTAATCCAAGTATTTAGTGTACTATAGTAGATAATAGTCCAAGTATTTAGTGTACCAAAGTAAATAGTAGCCACCAAAGTAGATAGTAGCCAAATTATTTTGTGTACTACAGTAGATCGTAGTCCAATATATATTAATGTACAGTAGTAATGCAGTAGGCATTTGTCCAAGTATTTAGTGTACCACAGTAGATAGTAGTCTAAGTATTTATTTTACTACAGTAAATAGTGGTCCAATATATTTAATGTACAGTAGTAATACAGTAGATAGTAGTCCAAGTATTTAGTGTACCACAGTAGATAGTAGTACAAGTATTTAGGGTACTACAGTAGAGAGTAGTCCAAGTACTTAGTGTACTACAGCAGATAGTAGTCCAAGTATTTAGTGTACCACAGTAGATAGTACTCTAAGTATTCAGTGTACTACAGTAGATAGTAGCCAAATTATTTAGTGTACTACAGTAGATAGTATACCATGTATATAGTACAACACAGTAGATAGTAGTCCAAGTATTTAGTGTACTACAGTATACAGTAGTCCAAGTATTTTGTGTACGACAGTAGATAGTAGTCCAATTATTTAGTGCACTGCAGTAGATAGTAGTCCAAGTACTTAGTGTACTACAATAGATAGTAGTCAAAGTATTTAGTTTACTACAGTAGCTCGTAGTCCAAGTATTTAGTGTACTACAGTAGATAGCAGCCACATTTTTAGTGTACTCCATCCATCCATCCATCTTCTTCCGCTTATCCAAGGTCGGGTCGCGGGGGCAACAGCCTAAGCAAGGAAGCAGACTTCCATTTCCCCAGCCACTTCGTCCAGCTCCTCCCGGGGCATTCCCAGGCCAGCCGGGAGAGACAGTCTTTCCAACGTGTCCTGGGTCTTCCCCGTGGCCTCCTACCGGTCGCACGTGCCCGAAACACCTCCCTAGGGAGACGTTCGGGTGGCATCATGACCAGATGCCCGAACCACCTCATCTGGCTCCTCTCGATGTGGAGGAGCAGCGGCTTTACTTTGAGCTCCTCCCGGATGACAGAGCTTCTCACCCTATCTCTAAAGGAGAGCCCCGCCACCCGGCGGAGGAAACTCATTTCGGCCGCTTGTACCCGTGATCTTGTCCTTTCGGTCATGACCCAAAGCTCATGACTATAGGTGAGGATGGGAACGTGGATCGACGGGTAAATTGAGAGCTTTGCCTTCCGGCTCAGCTCCTTCTTCACCACAACGGATCGATACAGCGTCCGCATTACTGAAGACGCCGCACGGATCCGCCTGTCGATCTCACGATCCACTCTTCCCTCACTCGTGAACAAGACTCCGAGGTACTTGAACTCCTCCACTTGGGGCAAGATCTCCTCGCCGAGAACCATGGACTTGGAGGTGCTGATTCCCATCCCAGTCGCTTCACTCGGCTGCGAACCGATCCAGTGAGAGCTGAAGATCTTAGCCAGATGATGCCATCGGGACCACATCATCTGCAAATAGCAGAGACCTAATCCTACAGCCACCAAACCAGATACCCTCAACGCCCTGACTGCGCCTAGAAATTCTGTCCATACAAGTTATGAACAGAATCGGTGACAAAGGGCAGGCTTGGCGGAGTCCAACCCTCACTGGAAACGGGTCCGACTTACTGCCGGCAATGCGGACCAAGCTCTGACACTGATTATACAGGGAGCGGACCGCCACAATAAGACAGTCCGTTACTCCATACTCTCTGAGCACTCCCCAAGTCCACAAAGCACATGTAGAGTGGTTGGGCAAACTCAAGGACCATGCCGAGGGCCCTGACATATACTGTAAATCAATTATTCTCATTTGACTGACATATACTGTAAATCAATTATTTTCATCTAACTGACCTATACTGTAAATCAATTATTGTCATCAGACATATACTGTAAATCAATTATTATCATTTAACTGACATACTGTAAATCAATTATTGTCATCTAACTGACATATACTGAAATCTAATTATGGTCATCTGACTGACATGTACTTCTGATTCTGATTCTGATATACTGTAAATCAATTATTGTAATCTCACTGACATAAACTGCACACCTAGTGTGTGTGTGTGACAATCATTGGCACTTTAAATTTTAACTTTAACTTTATATACTGTAAATCAGTTATTGTCATCTGACTGACATACAGTATACTGTGAATCAATTATTGTCATCTGACATACACTGTAAATTAATTATTGTCATCTAACTGATCATACAGGGAGCGGACCGCCACAATCAGACAGTCCGATACCCCATACTCTCTGAGCACTCCCCACAGGACTTCCCGAGGGACATGGTCGAATGCCTTCTCCAAGTCCACAAAACACATGTAGACTGGTTGGGCAAACTCCAATGCACCCTCAAGGACCCTGCCGAGAGTATAGAGCTGGTCCATAGTTCCACGACCAGGACGAAAACCACACTGTTCCTCCTGAATCCGAGATTCGACTATCCGGCATAGCCTCCTCTCCAGTACACCTGAATAGACCTTACCGGGAAGGTTGAGGAGTGTGATCTCACGATAGTTGGAACACACCCTCTGGTTCCCCTTCTTAAAGAGAGGAACCACCACCCGGGTCTGCCAATCCGGAGGTATCGCCCCCGATGTCCACGCGATGTTGCAGAGTCTTGTCAACCAAGACAGCCCCACAGCATCCAGAACCTTAAGGAACTCCGGGCGGATCTCATCCACCCCCGGGGCCTTGCCACCGAGGAGCTTTTTAACTACCTCGGCAACCTCAGCCCCAGAAATAGGAGAGCCCACCACAGATTCCCCTGGCACTGCTTCCTCATAGGAAGACGTGCTGGTAGGATTGAGGAGGTCTTCGAAGTATTCCTTCCACCGATCCACAACATCCGCAGTCGAGGTCAGCAGAACACCATCCCCACCATACACGGTGTTGACAGTGCACTGCTTCCCCTTCCTAAGGCTTCTGCCTTATATGTCAGGCATCGTTAGCCTGACATATAGCCATTCTGCTTGCCATTACGTTCAACAAAAAATATAAACTCTACCACTCTGTTAAAAATATCCTGTGTTCTTCTTCATATTTTCTGTGGGGAGGCGGGGCCGGTAGATCGACAACGAGGCAGGGCACGCCGGAGCCCGCTCCAAGATGGCGGCGAGGAGGCGTGGCCGGCGGACCCGCGTCCAAATGGACTACAGGTGCGTGGATCGCGCAGCTGGGCAGAATTAAGTGATCTCTTCTCAGTGTTTAAAAGGACGGGAGCTGAGAACGACGGGGGAGAAGGTGGTGGAGAGCCAGACACAGAGCGAGAGACAGGGCGAGCAGTGGATGCAGAGCGGAAGCGACCAAGAGCACGAGAGAGCCCAGGGGAGACGACGATGCGCTGCTGGAAAGCAGACGGAGGAGCGAGCAGAGCGAGGCGGAGCTGAAAAGCAATCCGCAACAGACTTTCATATTGCAAAATAAAGGAAAGTCAACCCTGCTCCCGCCAGTGTTTTCTTTTGTTTATTTTTGCCGGGTCAAATTTCTGTCCCCGTTTATTGCGTTTTTATTTGTCATAAATTTTGATTCGCCGAAAGTTTTATCAATGACAAATTTGCACTCAGACAAATTTACCGCGACTGGCTGTCAAAATAAAGACTTCATGGTAAAAACTAAGGCACTACTATTAGTGCCTTAGTGTTTGTTACACCTTTCCTGCTTCCGACTCCCAGACCGTAGTCGAGGAGCGCAGGGGAGACGTTACTCCAGGGCCGATGTACTTCGGGGGTAACACCCTTCACTTTACAGTGGGTCTTTACAGCTCCGGACTCGAGGGTGGATGACGAGGCCGGCGGTTTGTTGCAACTTTGTGAATTTACTGGTGTCCTGCACGCAGCCATCCACCAAGCTACTAGCACCTGCACTCACTGTTATCGCTCCTTCACTTCTCTCGCCCACCCACTCACTGACGTCACTCACCTCACATGCTGTCATATCTTAAAGGGCCACACACACACACACACATACGCTACTCTCCGACCAGAGTTAAGAGCCGCATGAAACCAGCCAAAGAGCCGCATGAGGCTCGCGAGCCGCGGGTTGGCCAGATCTGATTTAGTGTAATACAGTAGTTAGTAGTCCAAATTATTTAATGCACTACAGTAGATAGTGAACAAATGTGATAGTTAGACTGACCATACGTCCTTTTTTTCCCCGGACATGTCCTCTTTTGCGGGGCTGTCCGGGCGGGGTTTCTTAAATGCCTCAAATGTCCGGCATTATGAGTCTGGGTTGCGTGTATTTTCAATGTACGTCCAGGATTAAGAAGGGGTTAAAAACAAAACAAATTGTGAATGTGTGCGCACGCAGCAACATTCGCGAGGGAGGGGCATAGACAGAGAGAGCGAGGGAGAGGATTGATTGACATACTTAAACCGCCTCGATTTTCCCGGGAGACTCCCGCAATTCAGTGCCCCTCCTGAAAATCTCCCGGGGCAACCATTCTCCCGGTTCCCCCCCAGACAACAATATTGAGGGCGTGCCTTACAGGCACTGTCTTGGCGTGACGGCCGCTTTTCACACACACACACAAGTGAATGCAATGCATACTTGATCAATAGCCATACAGGTCACACTGAGGGTAGCCGTATAAACAACTTTAACACTGTTACAAATATGCGCCACACTGAACCCACACCAAACAAGAATGACAAACACATTTCGGGAGAACATCCGCAACATAACACAACATAAACACAACAGAACAAACACCCAGAACCCCTTGCAGCACTGACTCTTCACCCCCGCTACCCCCTAAAACACTTTTTACACTTATATACTGAAATAAATACACCTACAACTTATTAAATAAAAACATAGAAAAAACTTCCAGCAGCGGTAAAGTTTAGATCCATGAAGAATAAAAAGAAAGTGTATAAATTTGCATATGCATGCATACAAATTTGTCTTCTTTTTTTATTATTTCTTTTAATGAATTAAGTAACGTTTATGACAACCTTTTTCCAAAACACAATATAAAATGTGAGATATAACAGGACAATGCATACGTTTATCATTTGTTTTCGAAACGCTTACAAAAAAGTGGGACACCAAAAATTTACTGTGGGACCCCATTTTATGACTTGATGGGGTCCATGAGACTCCATTTTGAAAATTCCTAGCGCCAACACTGCTGTCAACAGAGGAGAAAAAATGCTTTATTTAAATAAATATATTATTTATAAAGCAAGTTCAAGTATCATTGGCAAATTTTCACCTAGTCTCGGCCTTGGCGTGCTGCCCGCCTTGGCACGCATATGTGTCCTCTTTTTGGGATTTCAGAATATGGTCAGGAGATAGTAGTCCAAGTATTTAGTGTACTACAGTAGATAGTAACCAAATTATTTAGTGTACCACAGTAGATAGTAGTCCAAGTATTTAGTGTACTACAGTAGATAGTAGTCCAATATATTTAATGTATAGTGGAAATACAGAAGATAGTAGTCCAAGTTTTTAGTGTACTACAGTAGATAGTAGTCCAATATATTTAATGTACAGAAGTAATACAGTAGGTATTAATCCAAGTATTTAGTGTACCACAGTAGATAGCAGTCTAAGTATGTATTTTACTACAGTAAATAGTAGCAAGTATTTAGTGTACTACAGTAGATCATAGTCCAAATTATTTAGTGTACTGCAGTAGATAGTAGTCCAAGTATTTAGTGTGCCACAGTAGATCGTAGTCCAAAATATTTAGTGTACTACAGTAGATAGTAGTCCAAGTATTTATTGTACTACAGTAGAGAGTATCTTAATTATTTAGTGTACTACAGTAGATAGTAGTCCAAGTGATTAGTGCATTACAGTAGATATTAGTCCGAGTATTTAGTGTACCACAGTAGATAGTAGTCCAAGTATTTAGTGTACAACAGTAGATGGTAGTCCAAGTATTTAGTGTACTACAGTAGATAGTAGTCCAAGTATTTAGTGTACTACAGTAGATAGTAATCCAAGTATTTAGTGTACTATAGTAGATAATAGTCCAAGTATTTAGTGTACCAAAGTAGATAGTAGCCAAATTATTTAGTGTACTACAGTAGCTAGTAGTCCAAGTATTTATTTTACTATAGTAGATAGTAGTCAAATATATTTAATGTACAGTAGTAATACAGTAGGCATTAGTCCAAGTATTTAGTATACCACAGTAGATAGTAGTCTAAGTATATGTAATGTACAGTAGTAATGCAGTAGATAGTAGTCTAAGTATTTAGTGTACCACAGTAGATAGTAGTACAAGTATTTAGTGTACTACAGTAGATAGTAGTCCAAGTATTTAGTGTACTACAATAGATAGTAGTCCAAGTATTTAGTGCACTACAGTAGATAGTAGTCCAAGTATTTAGTGTACTACAGTAGATAGTAGCCAAATTATTTAGTGTACTACAGTAGATAGTATACCAATGGTATAGTACACCACAGTAGATAGTAGTCCAAGTATTTAGTGTACTACAGTAGATAGTAGTCCAAGTATTTAGTGCACTACAGTAGATAGCAGTCAAAGTATTTAGTGTACTACAATAGATAGTCGCCAAATTATTTTGTGTACTACAGTAGCTTGTAGTCCAAGTATTTAGTATATACTACAGTAAATAGTAGCCAAAATATTTAGTCTACTACAGTAGATACTAGTCTTAGTATATAGTAGTCAAAGTATTTAGTTTAGTACAGTAGATAGTAGTCCAGGTATTTAGTGTATTACATTAGATAGTAGTCCAAGTAGTGTAGTAGTGTAGTATGTGTCTGTTGCTGTCGTGCGGGTTCCATGGACCACCAAGAATTGACTTTACGTCGAGCAGGTTTGACTTTCTTTATTTTTCAATAAATACGCAGTCTGTGGTCGGGTCGCTTTTCAGCTCCTTCCTCTTCCTGCTCGCTCTTCGGTTCACTTTTCAGCTTGCCGCGTCAGTGTCTTCCCCTGGCTCTCCGTCTCTTGCGCGCTGCATGTGCTGCGGACTCTTCAATTCTTTCTGCCCCGTCGTTCTCTGCTGCTGCCCTTTTACACATTGCGAGGAGAATATCTGATTGTGCCCAGGTGGGCGATCCACGCACCTGATATTTTTTACGGCGTCGATCCCGGCGCGACCCGCCTCGCCGCTGGCCCGCCTCGCCGCTGGCCCGCCGGCCACGCCTCCTCGCCACCATCTTGGAGTGCCCTGCTTCACTGTCAGTCTGGCGGCCACACCTCCCCACAGTGTACTACAGTAGGTAGTAGGGATGATACTCGAAACCGGTTTACCCGGTTGTTCGATAAGAAAAGAACCGAGTTCTCGGACTCGAATCCCTTTTTGAGAACCGGTACCCGTTATCGAGACCACTATAGTAAAGAAAAAGAGTTGGTTCTTTATTCGAATCCCTCGGAACGAATCCCGTCCCGACCAGAAATGCTCCGTGTGACATCACAAGAAATGACGTCACGTAGCTCAGTCATTAGGCGCAGATAGCGAAAGCAGGAAAAAAATGGACGGGAAAAAGCGCTCCAAGGTGTAATAAAGTTCAAAACAAAAGGTATAATCCAATGAATAACTTTACTGAGAGATTTGAGCAGACTACAAACACATGACGAACACTTTTACGACCAACCGGAAACATAGCCACCAGGCTAGCAACGCACCTCCTTTACGGCAGCTGTCGCAACGTTCTTAAAGCAACCGCAGCATATATGACATCTCCCTTTTTTAACTTTTGTTTTTCTTTCCTTGTAAACAAAACGAAATCACACTGTATATGTGTTGTCTGTCTAATTATAAATAATGCAGACGAGGCGTGTTGGCTTAGTTCTTGACGTTTACTTTCACAGCGTGCTCATAACCTCATTCTTACGTGACGACATGCAACAACACTTTTTGGGGCTACCGCGTATGCTCGTCACTCCCGTTGCATGCTGGGTAGTGTAGTTGTTATATTCCCTAGCTCAGGGGTCGGCAACCCGCGGCTCCGGAGCCGCATGCGGCCCTTTGACCACTCTGATGCGGCTCAGCTGCATACTTGCCGACCCTTCCGATTTTCCGGATCTCAGTGCTTCTCTTAAAAATCTCCCGGGGAAAATATTCTACAATTTTCACCCAAACAACTAAATTAAGGGCATGCCGTGTTGGCACTGCATTTATTATCCTCTATAACCTGTACAAACAGCGTGCCAGACCGGCCACATGTTGTATGTAGCTTTTACTTACACACATAGGAGACAGCAAGGCCTACTTGGTCAACAGCCACACAGCTTACACTGACGGTAGCCGTATAAAACAACTTTAACACTGTTACGTTACAAATATGCGCCACACTGTGAACCCACACCAAAAAAGAATGACAAACACATTTCTGGAGAACATCCGCACCGTAACACAACATAAACACCACAGAACGAATACCCAGAATCCCATGCAGCCCTAACTCTCTACATTATACACCCCCTCTACCACCAAACCCCCCCACACTTCAACCCCCCTCCTCACCCCCCTCCGTGCGTCGGTTTCAGGTGGCTGCAAGCATCATAACAAACAGTTATGTCAAATAGCAGCAGAACTGCACTTTTTGGAGAGCTGTATTATTTTCAGTTTTGTGCCCAAGGGACTGATTTTATTTAACACTATGGTATTATTTATACACCTATAGTGAGACAGGTTGTTTCTGTGTTACTGTATATATTTGTTTTTTCTGAAAAATCCCACTTAATATACTTTGGGTAACAACAGTCAATATTTATTTATTTTTATCTAATTTTTTTAGGGGGTAACAGTCAATATTTATTTATTCATTAGATTAAATTGTTTTCTTATATAATAAAAGTGAGCTTTTGTTAAACCAATTATTGTGTGTTTTTTTTCCATATACAACAACCTGTCTGGACTCGATAAGAGAATCGATAAGGAATCGGTTCGATAATAGGATTCGATAATAGGCTCGAACTCGATAATTTCTTATCAAACATCATCCCTAGTAGGTAGTAGCCAAATTATTTAGTGTACTACAGTAGATAGTAGATAGTAGTCCAAGTATTTAGTGTACTACAGTAGATAGTAGTCCAAGTATTTAGTGTACCACAATAGATAGTAGTCCAAGTATTTAGGGTAGTACAGTAGATAGTAGTCCAAGTATTTAGTGTATTACAGTAGCTAGTAGTCCAAGTATTTAGTGTACTACAGGAGATAGTAGTCAAATTATTTAGTGTATTACAGCAGTGGGAGCCGACCATCAGCTCCCTCATCAAGAAGGCGCAGCAGAGGATGTACTTCCTGCGGCAGCTAAGGAAACTTAAGGTGCCGACCGAGATGCTGGTGCAGTTTTACTCAGCCATCATAGAGTCCATCCTGATCTCCTCCATCACAGTGTGGTTCCCCGGCACCACAGTCCAGGATAAGCATAGACTGCAGCGCATCGTACATGCTGCTGAGAAGGTGATTGGCTGAAAGCTCCCATCCCTCCAGGACTTGTTGTCCTCCAGGACCAGGAGGCGTGTGGGTCGGATCACAGCTGACTCTTCTCACCCTGGACACACACTATTCTCCCCTCTCCCATCAGGCAGGAGACTACGCTCCATCCAGACCCACACCTCCCGCCACCTGAACAGTTTTTTCCCCTCGGCCATCAGGCACATGAACAATAACTCCTAACAGTAGCTCCTTGAATTCCTTGAATTCCTTCTAAGTCTATAAACAAGATCTGATAGCTCAGTTACAGCTCTTTTTATTACCAAATATGTGTTATATGTGTGGTTTATGTTGCACGATTGCACCAAGAAAAATTCCTAGTTTGTGAACCCGTTCTCAAACAATGGCAATAAAACTATTCTGATTCTGATTCTGATTCTGATTCTGATAGTAGTCAAAGTATTTAGTGTGCTACAGTAGATAGTAGCCAAAATATTTAGTGTACTACAGTAGGTAGTAGCCAAATTATTTAGTGTACTACAGAAGATAGTAGTCCAAGTATTTATTGTACCACAATAGATAGTAGTCCAAGTATTTAATGTACTACAGTAGATAGTAGTCCAAGTATTAGGGTAGTACAGTAGATAGTAGTCCAAGTATTTAGTGTATTACAGTAGATAGTATTCCAAGTATTTAGGGTACTACAGTAGATAGTAGTCCAAGTATTTAGTGTACTACATTAGATAGTAGTCAAAGTATTAAGTGTACCACAGTAGATAGTAGTCAAATTATTTAGTGTACTACAGTATATAGTAGCTAAAATATTTAGTGTACTATAGTAGATAGTAGTCCAAGTATTTAGTGTACTACAGTAGATAGTATTCCAAGTATTTAGTGTACTATAGTAGATAGTAGTCCAAGTATTTAGTGTGCCAAAGTAGATAGTAGTCCAAGTAATTAATGTACTACAGCAGATAGTAGTCTAAGTATTTAATGTACCACAGTAGATAGTAGTCCAAATATGTAGTGTACTACAGTACAAAGTAGTAAAATATGTTTAGTGTACTACAGTAGATAGTAGTCCAAGTATTTAATGTACCACAGTGGATAGTAGTCCAAGTATTTAATGTACTACAGTAGATAGTAGTCCAAGTGTTTTAGTGTATTACAGTAGATAGTAGCCAAATTATTTAGTGTATTACAGTAGATAGTAGTCCAAGTATTTGGTTGTCTACAGTAGATAGTAGTCCAAATTATTTAGTGTACTACAGTAGATAGTAGTCCAAGTATTGTGTACTACAGTAGAGTACACTAAATACTTGGAATACTATCGTATTCCAAGTATTTAGTGTATTACAGTAGATATATACAAGTATAATGTGCAAGTATAATATACAAGTTTAATATAAAAGTGTAATATACAAGTATAATACAGTATACAAGTATAATATACAAGTGTAATATACAAGTACAATATACAAGTATAATATAGAAGTGTATACAAGTGTAATATACAAGTATAACATACAAGTATAATATACAAGTATAACCCATTTACCTCCACGAAGGAGAAGTTTACAGATGTCAGTTCGGTATGATTACTTTTATTTCATGTATATATTTATAATATAGCGACAATACTGTCATTAATAATAAACAACTGAAAGAGATGGAAAAATATCATAACAACATTTATTATATTTAGTAATGATCACTGAAAAATTGTCTAACAACGTTTGGTAAGTGGTGTCATTCAGACAGTAGAGTGACCTGATTAATGTTAAAGACAATAAAATATAAATGTTTGTCTTTCTATGAACTCAATGTTTTTGGAAAATTGTACTACAGATTTGTGTTTTGCTGTAAAAAAAAGGCATGTGTGTTCTTGAAGGACCTGGCAGGTCCAACAGCTCGTGGATGAGACTCCGCCCCTTCCCCCTCCCCCTGTAAATTATAGCAGCACTTTAGCTAATGAAAGAGTTGAAGAGCGGCCACTAATAAAAAGCATTTAGTGAATAAAGCACTCCCACTCCCCCTCTAACAAAATTAAAAAAAAACAGCCATTGAGGGGGGTGGGGGGGGGGGGGGGGGGGGTTGCTCTGTATTAATATTTATGAAATGCGGACTCGAAGCCATCCTCCTTCCAAAAAAAAAAAAAGACTCCCCATCCATGTCCAATGGTACACCTATCCCGAGAGAACATCACTGACCCCTCCTAGCTGGAAGGAGGGGTTAGGGATGGAGACTTGAAGGGTGCCCAGGACGCAGCCGGGACAGTCCGTCTCCAGCCGACCAAGAGAGCCTTCACACACTGCTGTGGGGCGGCCAACAGATGGAAGAGGCGCATCTCTTTATTTCCTCCAGTTGTATTGAAATGTTCTTTTCTCCACTTTGCAGACGATGACAGCACCACAGGTGAAGGCGTCAGACAGGTAATGAAGTATCATAATCAACATCTTCACGTCATTCCACCACTAACCCCACCTTTCATGCCACCATTGCTTCGCCATACAAGCCCAGGTCATGGCGTTAGTTCATGAGGTTAGGTCCAAAATGTCGGAACAACGTCCTTACATGGGCGACGGCAGCGGACGTCCTTCGAAAAAGATATCGTTAGTTTGCAGTTTTAGGAAAATCATCCATTTGCAACAAACGCAAAGAAGGCAGGGTGGGCGTGGGCGTGGGCGCGGTCTGGCGCAGTTTTACCGCAGGAAGGGTGGAGCCCCGTTTTTTTTTCCGCAGTGAGCTAACCCTTTTTCAAACGTAATCATGCAACATTTGGACTGCAAGATACCACTTTCCATTTTTCTTATCCTTTATTTTGGATTGATGGGCTGAAAAGGACACAAAAAGACCCAAAGAAGTTGAGGAGGAAAACATTTTGTCATAATTCTTGTAATTGACTCTGGAAAAAAGATTCATAACTAAATATTTCGCAACATTGGGAGGGATTCAACATTACAAATGGTTATTTGCTACTTTCTATTTACAGCTAACATTAAAAAGTCAACAAATATTTTCCTGGTCAAAGTCAGTCCTTCAACAAAATACTTAGAATTTAGTTCTTAGTCATTTAGGGCTGAAGTAGACATTCCTAGTCATTTACTTCTTAGTAATTTAGGGCTGAAGTAGACATTCTTAGTCATTTAGTTCTTAGTCATTTAGGGCTGAAGTAGACATTCTTAGTCATTTAGTTCTTAGTCATTTAGGGCTGAAGTAAACATTCTTAGTCATTTAGTTCTTAGTCATTTGGGGCTAAAGTAGACATCCTTAGTCATTTAGGGCTGAAGTAGACATTATTAGTCATTTAGTTCTTAGTCATTTAGGGCTGAAGTAGACATTATTAGTCATTTAGTTCGGGGTCATTTAGGGCTGAAGTAGTTCTTAGTAATTTAAAGCTGAAGTAGACATTCTTGGTCATTTAGTTCTTAGTCATTTAGGGCTGAAGTAGACATTCTTAGTCATTTAGGGCTGAAGTAGACACTCTTAGTCATTTAGTTCTTAGTCATTTAGGGCTGAAGTAGACATTCTTAATCATTTGGGTCGGAAGTAAACATTGTTAGTCATTTAGTTCTTAGTCATTTAGGGCTGAAATATACATTCTTAGTCATTTAGTTCTTAGTCATTTAGGGCTGAAGTACACATTCTTAGGCATTTAGTTCTCAGTCATTTAGGGCTAAAGTAGACATTCTTAGTCATTTAGACTACGAAGTCATTTAGGGCTAAAGTACACATTCTTAGTCATTTAGTTCATAGTCATTTAGGGCTAAAGTACACATTCTTAGTCATTTAGTTCTTAGTCATTAGGGCTGAAGTAGACATTCTTAGTCACTTAGGGCTGAAGGAGACATTCTTAGTCATTTAGTTCTTAGTCATTTAGGGCTGAAGTAGACATTCTTAGTCATTTAGGGCTGAAGTAGACATTCTTAGGCATTTAGTTCTTAGTCATTTAGGGCTAGAGTAGACATTCTTAGTCATTTATTTTGTAGTCATTTAGGGCTGAAGTAGACATTATTAGTAATTTAGTTTTTGGTCATTTAGGGCTGAAGTAGACATTCTTAGTCATTTAGTTTTTAGTCATTTAGGGCTGAAGAAGACATTCTTAGTCATTTAGTTCTTAGTCATTTATGGCTGAAATAGACATTCTTGGTCATTTAGTTCTTAGTCATTTAGTTCTTAGCCATTTAGGGCTGAAGTAGACATTCTTAGTCATTTAGGGCGGAAATCGACATTCTTAGTCATTTTGTTCTTGGTCATTTAGGGCTGAAGTAGACATTCTTAGTCATTTAGTTCTTAGTCATTTAGGGCTGAAGTAGACATTCTTAGTCATTTAGGGCTGAAGTAGACATTCTTAGTCATTTAGTTCTTAGTCATTTAGGGCTGAAGTAGACATTCTTAGTCATTTAGTTCTTAGTCATTTAGGGCTGAAGTAGACATTCTTAGTCATTTAGGGCTGAAGTAGACATTCTTAGTCATTTAGTTCTTAGTCATTTAGGGCTGAAGTAGACATTACAACCACACAAATGTTTGCTATTTCACTCTAACTCGAAAACATTGCATTTTTAAATGTTTATGGTGTTATTTCCAGACAAAAGATACTTTTTTACTCAGTGGCCTAGTGGTTAGAGTGTCAGCCCTGAGATCGGTAGGTTGTGAGTTCAAACCCCGGCCGAGTCATACCAAAGACTATAAAAATGGGACCCATTACCTCCCTGCTTGGCACTCAGCATCAAGGGTTGGAATTGGGGGTTTTAATCACCAAAAATGATTCCCAGACGCGGCCACCGCTGCTGCTCACTGCTCCCCTCACCTCCCAGGGGTTGAACAAGGGGATGGGTCAAATGCAGAGCACACATTTCACCATACCTAGTGTGTGTCTGACAATCATTGGTACTTTAACATTAACTTAACTTAATACTTTTTTAGCAAATTAAATATTGCACTTCAGCTCCAAATGTTGACTAATAATGTTGGTGAGAGTTGCATGCCAAATATCTGACAATGTTTTGTCATTTGACCAACAAAAGAATGTACTTTAACTAGAACTTTGGCCGACATATGATGACGGTATACTTTAGAATAAGAATACCTGTTTTTTCCACTCTTACTTTTGCCAACAACGGCCGACTCGCCGACCTTGACACTTTTTGGACACCTCCTTGAAGATTTTGATGGCAGACACTTGATTTTGTCTCTCGTTAAAAGTTTGATGTACAAAAATGGTCACGATGATAAGAATGAAATAAAAATGTTCTGCCATTGTGTCATCTCCAGATAGCAGACATCCAATAAATCAGAGTGTTTTCAACAAACAATAAGATTTCTTGTGACGTGTCCAGGGCGCCATTGTGCTTGATCTAACCATGCAGTGCGTCATCCGTCCATGGTTGTGCCAAGCACTTTGGCGCCTTTGTGAGCACCTTCTGCAAATGCTTCCATGAAAAAATATTTTTTCCTTTGTCCTGAACTCCTGTCACCCTGTAATAAAATCCACGTGAACACTCTGCGTCTTTTCATTGGGAGCAAAAAATAAAGTGTTTCCGTCTGAGTGCTCGTTTCCTCTCACCCCCGAAAGCCAACATGGTCGATCAATTACAGTAATCAATTACAGTAAGTGCTTGCCTCTCCATAACTGCAGCCAATCATTGATTAGTGGTTTGATTTAGAGATGTGTAAATCAAAGCAGGAGACGTTGCGTCATGCCGATGTGTGCTTTTAGACCCAGATAATAAAAGTCCTGCTCCTCAGTGTCTATGAAGAATACTGACATCTTGAATAAATCAGGATAATCACTTGGATTTGTGTGCAGTAAAGCAGACAGATGCTGCATGAGGACGTCCGCCTTGACCTTTAACCCAGACAGGCTTTTCTACAAGATGTGATTAGCCTGAACTACGGCAGCTGTCATAGACAAAAAAGTTGATTCGATCTGCTTCGTTAAATCCAATAATTCATTTACTGCTACTTGTTTCAGACTTCAAAGATTATTTCTATTAAATTCTTGTTCTCAAGTTTGAGGAATGAAGGAATTATAGTGCATGTGGATATATACACATGGGAATGTGTGGGTGAATGTGTGGGTGATTGTGTGTGCGTGTGTGAATGTGTGTGTGACTGTGTGGGTGAATGTGTGGGCGAATGTGTGGGTGAATGTGTGTGTCCAGGGCGTCATTTGAATGTGTGTGTGTGTGAATGTGTGGGTGAATGAAAAGGGTGAATGTGTGGGTGAATGAAAAAAAGCATCTTAAAACAAAACTTGAAATGCATCTAAAAAAACCAAATTAAAAGCACCATTAAGTGATGATCCCTTATCAATAAAAATATACAGTAAGTCTACATTTACATTATTATGATGATGTGTATTGTGCATGGACGTATTATTACTAGATACTAGATCATAAATAATATCCATTTCCAGGCGTTCTCCTTCGAGCTCTCATCATTTCCCGTTCTTTGGGTCAGATTCATTTCTTTGAAATGTAATTAGTCTCATGGGTCGCAGTCATAAACTAATGTCTCTCAAGAAGTTGGAGCCTGTGCTATCAGTGGATCAGAAGATCAAAAGATGCTGGAATGAACACAATAGTGTGACGAAGTTCTACAAGCCACATGCAGGTGGAGATGCCAGAGGTGGATCAAAGCTTACTCTGGACTACATGTACTGGGCAGAGAAGGACAGACTCTGGGAGGCCTTCTTGGGGAGACCCTATGGAGCTGACCTAACTATTTGGTTTGGTGGCTGAGGTGGTCTCTCTTTCTTCTTCAGTCAACCACACTGTCGAATAAATCTAAGACGGTGAATCTGATAATTGACAACGACTCTATTAAAAGATTAAACGAACACACCTGGGAGAAAAAATTATCCTCCCTTCAGGAACAGTAGTCACAGACATGGTATGACCGTAAAAGGCCGCCATACACACAGGAGCGGTGGGCTTGCCAATTCCCTGGAAAAGAAAATAATGACACTTTGCAGGGCTGCTCCACTCGATTCTACACTATGGGACTCCAACCAATAAAAAACATTTTTTGGAACAATTCAACATATCAGAATCATAAATTGATGCTAAAAAAAGTAAAGTTCTTATGTACAGTATATGTACAGTATGTGTACATGTATGTTTGTACAGTGAATGTATATGTACAGTATGTGTATATATATGTTTGTACAGTGAATGTATACTGTATGTTCAGTATGTGTATATGTATGTGTGTACGTGAATGTATATGTACAGTATATATATATATATATATATATATATATATATATGCAGTGTTGGGTTAGTTACTGAAAACCAGTAACTAGTTACAGTTACTAGTTACTTTATTTAAAAAGTAACTCAGTTACTAACTCAGTTACTTAAACCAAAAAGTAATGCGTTACTGTGAAAAGTAACTATTAAGTTACTTATATTTATTTTTTTTTATTTTTTTAAGGCCCCATTTATTGCCCTTTTAGCCTTCATTTCAGTACTGTTATTGCACTGGAAAATAATACAATCTGTTGATCAACTTGACATGCATTTGCATCACTGAACCAATTTGTTTCAGGCCAGAACAAATTGACAAAACTATTTTAAATAGCTGCAACATAACATACATAAGTAACAAACAGCATAATAACAACATAGCTGTAAACCAAGGAAGGCACACACTACATACATAAAGTCTAACCAGGCGATTTTTTATCTCAAGGAATTGTGAAATAAAATCATGTCTGAAGCCCAGAACACTCTACACCAGGGGTCACCAACGTGGTGCCCGCGGGCACCAGGTAGCCCGTAAGGACCAGATGAGTAACCCGCCGGCCTGTTCTAAAAATAGCTCAAATAGCAGCACTTACCAGTGAGCTGCCTCTATTTTTTAAATTGTATTTATTTACTAGCAAGCTGGTCTCGCTTTGCCCGACATTTTTAATTCTAAGAGAGACAAAACTCAAATAGAATTTGAAAATCCAAGAAAATATTTTAAAGACTTGGTCTTCACTTGTTTAAATAAATTCATTAATTATTTTACTTTGCTTCTTATAACTTTCAGAAAGACAATTTTAGAGACAAAATACAACCTTAAAAATGATTTTAGGATTTTTTAAACACATATACCTTTTTACCTTTTAAATTCCTTCCTCTTCTTTCCTGACAATTTAAATCAATGTTCAAGCAAATTTTTTTTTTTCATTGTTAACAATAATAAATACATTTTAATTTAATTCTTCATTTTAGCTTCTGTTTTTTCGACGAAGAATATTTGTGAAATATTTCTTCAAACTTATTATGATTAAAATGTAAAAAAAAATATTCTGGGAAATCTAGAAAATCTGTAGAATCAAATTTAAATCTTATTTCAAAATCTTTTGAATTTATTTTAAAATTTTTGTTTTGGAAAATCTAGAATAAATAATGATTTGTCTTTGTTAGAAATATAGCTTGGTCCAATTTGTTATATATTCTAACAAAGTGGAGATTGGATTTTAACCTATTTAAAACATGTCATCAAAATTCTAAAATGAATCTTAATCAGGAAAAATTACTAATGAATTATTTTTTTATTTTTTTCAAAAAGATTCGAATTAGCAAGTTTTTCTCTTCTTTTTTTCGGTTGAATTTTGAATTTTAAAGAGTCGAAATTGAAGATAAACTATGTTTCAAAATTTAATTGTCAATTTTTACATGTTTTCTCCTCTTTTAAACCGTTCAATTAAGTGTAAATATCATTAATTATTAATAATAACATACAGTTAAAGGTAAATTGAAAAAATTGGCTATTTCTGGCAATTTATTTAAGTGTGTATCAAACTGGTAGCCCTTCGCATTAATCAGTACCCAAGAAGTAGCTCTTGGTTTCAAAAAGGTTGGTGACCCCTGCTCTACACATTTCCCCACTTAGTTTAGAGAAAAGGAAAGATTGGCCAGGCCCACTAGCATCCCTCTTTATGTTTGTGAACTTTATAGTCTAAACATTTAGAGTGATGTGATAATCAAACACTCTAGAAGTCAAGAATGAAAGAGTATATAAGAGAATTGACATTCAGTGTGCAGTGCCTCGTTAAAATCCAGCCGCTGTTGGAAGTGGAGGTGAAGTGTGTGTCTCTTTACTAGCTCCGTCGAAGCATGTTGTTTTGTAGCGGTTTCAGCATATTTGAATTGCTAAGATAGGATCTTTGATCCAAGACACAACTTACATTCAACTTAAATGTTATTTTCTTTGTGGTCGACAAAAGAAATGTACTGAAAATATCTCCATTTTAAGAAACCCGGCTTCGGGCTTCGCCATGACGTCTTGTTAGTAAACACAGACACGCCCCCTCCCACACACACACACACACACACACACACACACACACACACACACACACACACACACACACACACACACACACACACACACACACACACACACACACACACACACCCACACACACACACACACCCACCCACACAGACACACACACACACACAGACACACACACACACACACACACACACACACACACACACACACACACACACACACACACACACACCACACAGACACACACACACACACACACAGACACACACACACACACACACACACACACACACACACACACACACACACACACACACCCACACAGACACACACACACACACACACACACACACACACACACACACACACACACACACACACACACACACACATACACACAGACAGCGCGCGGCGCGCCTCTTCCTTGTCGCCTCTTCCGCAGCGCTGCAATAAAACACTTAGATCTTCTCAGTTTCTAGCCGATACTACATAAAAAATAACGCAGTAACGCATCATGTAGTAACGGTAACTGAGTTACTGAATATAAAAAATAACGCGTTAGATTACTATTTACCACCGATAGTAACAGCGTTACAGTAACGTGTTACTGTAACGCCGTTAGTCCCAACACTGTATATATGAATGTATATGTACAGTATGTGTATATGTATGTTTGTACAGTGAATGTATATGTACAGAATGTGTAGATAGATGTATGTTTCTACAGTGAATGTATATGTGTACAGCCAGGGACGTGCACATGATTATAGAGGGGCAGGGGCTCAAAGTCAGAAAAGGGCAGGACATTTTTTTTTGGTCCTTTACACAATATGGAAATTAATGTAAAATTAAATTTGCTAATAGGAAGCTAACTACTTAGCTGTGTGTCCTTTGTAGGTAAAAGTGATTGCCATGTCTTTTGTGTCAACAAATTATACATACAAACATACCATCCTTGTCTGGTGAGTATTCCAACTACGGCCTAGTGTTATACCAGTTTCTTTGAAATGATCGCCATCTGCATTTTTGGGACATCTAAGTACAGGTTGACATGGTCCTCTATCAACACACATTTTGACATAGCTGGCATTACATTTTAGATCAAAAGCTTGTTGGTAGGATACTTTAACAGTACAATATTTGATAAGACCTCTTCTCCTACATCACTTGTAGCTCCTTCAACTTCCCCCTCATCTATGGCTTCCTCTGCAGTAGTATCATCTGCCTCCCTTCCTGTGGATTCTTCCTCCCCAACATTTACCGGGATTTCTATGGCTTCCTCTGTGTCAGGAGTTGCATCTAAAGCCTCTTCTCTCTCAGGTGTTGCTTCTACACTCTCCTCCTCCTCTCTCTCAGGTGTTGCTTCTAAGGTCTCTGCCTCTCTCTCAGGTGTGACACTTTCTGAGGTCTGTGGTCTTTCTTGAATTCTGGTACTAGTACTTGGTTTTAGCCATGCATTAAGAGGTCTGCTACCCTTAACTGCTTCCTGGCGCTCCTTCTCCTTCCTTTTCTGTATCCTTTCTTTTTTTGGCATTGTGCTGCAGGCATAATCAACATGAATCAAGTTTAAATACAGATGGTAATATTCCTAACAGATAACCTACATCTTATATCCCCAGAATGCTGAAATTATTATTATTATTAATAATAATAATAATAATTATTATTATTATCATTATCATTATCATTATTATTCTTTTTATTATTGTTATTATTATCCTTATTATTATTATTATTATTTTGTTAACCCACACAGTAATAGCAAAGTCACAATAAACTTTATATCTAAACCTCTACTGTGAGAGAAATGTGATCCGCCGTAAACACAGTGCATTTTATTTTGAAAATTAACCTGGTGTTTTATTTTGTATTTTGTACACTATTTCCTGTCCCGCACGATCCACTCTGCTCTGTGCGGAATTGATATGCCGTGCTCAATTGATGCGATGGCAAAAACAGAAGCTGACACATTGAATAATAGAATAATACAGCGTTTTTCTGAAATATTACCCATATTAGATGCTGAATAAGTGGACGGCGACTAGACCATAACTCACAGGTTCAAGTTGCTCCACTGTCACGTCTCCTCAGGGGCGCAGTTGGCTCTCTCTCCTCTCACTTACTCACTCACTCGCCCTCTCTCTCTCTCTCTGGCGGAAGCAGCAGGCTCAAACAACCCGGTATTACAAGAAAACGTGGAGTTTTTGTACCGCTGTTTTGTTTTTTTTTACATCCCTGACAGGAATTTATTAATGTTGTTTAAAGAAAAAAGAAAAAAACACACACACAGGCAGAGGGCGCTTTTTAAGACGAGGCAAAAAAAGGGCAGGGGCTCAAGCACTCATAGGGCACTACGTGTGCACGTGCCTGTGTACAGCATGTGTAGATGTATGTTTCTACAGTGAATGTGTGTGTGGATGTATGTACCATGAGTTTTAAAAATAGATTATCTGAACATTTAACACATTATGACTTATAAAAAATGGATTGGTATGATCATGGTAGCAGCTTTGTGTATTGTTGAAATGAGCCTGTTAAGTTTAAGTATTGGGTCTACATTTCTTCTATAAACATTCCCCCAAACTTCAAAACAATGTTACATATGGAAAAATAAATGAATGACATAACATATGCAGACATTTCTTATTCAGCATGTGTTTTACTTTATACCGAATAGCAATGGATTTGGATATTTTTCTTTTATATGTTCAATATGCGGCTTCCAACATATTAATGATCAATTACTATTCTCAAGAATGTAGTTCATATACTCTGTCAATTTCCACTTGATTCAACTTTAATTTTTGTTTCACAATTTGACTTTGCACCCTGGACAGGTCGTCATCTCATCACAGGGCCAACACAGATAGATAGACATACAACATTCAAACACTAGGGCAAATTTAGTCTTATTAATTTCCCCATATTGAGATCTATTACTCAAAACAACTACTTAACCACTATTGTGAAACACCTTTCTAATTTATGGGAGTATTGGGATAGGATTGAGGAAGATGTCTGCTGTGGTGGTGGTTAGTTTGGAAATTAATTTAATAAAAGTAAGTTTAAGTCGGGTAACTTTAAAGTGTAGTCTGACATTTTTAATTTGGAGTAATTTATTTTTATTTAGACATTGCAGTACACCATACTTTTGGATGTTGAGATAGAAGAGGATAATGGCATGACAGAATAAAGTTAGAGTTAAAGTTGGGGTGCCAGTGATTGTCACACACACACTGGATGTGGTGGAATTTGTCCTCTGCATTTGGCCCATCCCCTTGATCGCCCCTGGGAGGTGGGGGGAGCGGTGGGCAGCAGCGGTGGGCAGCAGCGGTGGGCAGCAGCGGTGCCGCGCCCGGGAATCATTTTTGGTGATTTGGCTCCCAAATTTTTTATAGTCTTTGGTATGACTCGGCCGGGGTTTTGAACTTGCGACCTACCGATCTCAGGGCGGACACTCTAACCAATAGGCCACTGAGATGAAGGAGGCAAACCAAATCTCAACAGCTTTCAGTTAGCTATAGATTTTGAGAGTATAATGCGAATAACTATAACTTTACAACTGTTTGCTGTGAATAGTGTTGAATAATAATTAAAAATAACAGTCTACAATAATAATCAGAATAAGAGCCGATATGTAAAGTGTTAAAAAGAGGAGAAGTGTGATTAGGCCTGGCGCTTATAGCATGGCCTTGTGTGTTTGTTGTGACTAGGTTGGATAACCAGTCGGAGACAGGCAAGGCAAGGCGGGGCAGCTTTGTTTGTGTGGCGTTTTTCATGCAAAGGGCAGACTCAAAGTGCTTCACAGACAACAAAGTGAAATGAAAGAAAATAAAAGCAAAATTAAAATGCAGACAATAAAAATAAACACAGTGCGAACGTTAAAAGTTAAAAGATTAAAAGATTTAGCTGAAAGATAAGGAGAAACGTGAATAAAAACATTCTTTTGTTTTGGAGAATATCACGCACAGCGGGAGGTCAGAGTGCAAGCATGACAGCTTGCTCGCGCCTACTGATGGACAAATGATAGTTTAAATTAATTTATAGATAATCTTTAAGTGAATTAAAGGGGTACTTAAATACACATGAAGTAGCACGTATAATCTTTGAATTAGGGTTATTGATTAACATTTAATGGGATAGTTAAGACTGTGATTTAAAACGTGATATGCAAAATTGAACTAACCAAGAGGATATGAAAACGATGGGTGTACATGTTTTGAGTTCCAAATTCTGGAGGAAAAAAAAAAAACCTCAACAAAACGTAAAACCACACAGACGGACTTGGGTGGTAGCCGCGGTTGTCCTAGGTCAAGCGAGGGTGGAAAGGATATGCAGCCGGGGGACTGCCAACTTCTCTGAACAAGACAAGCTCCAAAGTGTAGCCAGAACATGCTCACAAAAAATACAGGTGTGACAGAGGACGCCCACAGCAGGACGAACAGCAGGATACAAACAGACCCCTGCTGGACATAAGTGTCAACGGACAATGTTCAACACAATCTTTGAAGCATTCCTTTGTGGTCAACCTGCACACACCTTGTAATGACCTGCTTACGAACTGTGCCCTGACAATTCAATACCGCACAGAAGGAACTTCCTGATGTTGCCTGACAGCACGACATCAGCTGACAACTACTGGGGACGCCTCCCAGGAACGAATGGAGGACGGGGACTGCTCCAACTGTCCTAGCACTGGCTGACTGAGGTGCGTCCGTGTGCCCTGCCACCCAAACCGCCAAAGTGTATGATCACCAATTAGACGACTCATAATAGGAGCCTTTTGACTCTTATATATGGTGGGACTCAAGGTTTGGCCGCTCATGTGAACTATCCTTACAACAATTAGCATGGTATAAGATGGACAACTAATGACCCACATTGTTCCTTTGCTCTCTGTCCTGCCTACGAAACCAAAAATTTAGGTCAAATGATAAAACAGGGCGTAGCTGCCGCTGATTGGACCGATACGCAAATACCACATTTTTAATTATTTCGGTTGTCTGTTAAAAACATAGCTATTGGCTGCAATTTGGACATTCCTGCTGTAGGCTACAAGGAGCAAGCAGCTACACAACAGCTGAGCTAAAATAACAAATTTAAGCATATCAAATATTTATAGTTGCTTAATACATACACAAAGTCGCAGAGAGACAGAAGTCTGTAGAAAGTATTCAGTAACAAACGTGTCCGCATTATTAAACTTTCTACCACAGGAAACATACTGAACAAATACAGCAGTTACTGTCAGACTCTAATCCGGATTACCTTGTCTATCAGAGACATGGTTAAAACCCACAACACCTTTCGTTCTAATTAATGTCCCGGGGGACAAGATTACAGAAAAGACAGATCGAGTGACAAAGGGGGGAGGAATTATGATTTATGAAAGAGAAAACATTAAAAGTAGATCAATTTGAGTATGTTAAAATTTAATTTAATTAAATTTTCCTCAGAAATGTATTTCAAGGTAATTGTAGTATACCGACCGACCACAGCTAAAGACATTTTTCTCGATTCATTTTCAGACATCCTCAAACAGCATAGTATGAAAGAATTGAACGTCATGGGGGACGTTAAGCTGGACTGGTTAAATAAGACGCGTAGAAAGAAACTTAAGGATATTATAAACGGCTTCTACAATGATACGAAGGATAAGCAGCCCTACTAGAATTACAATTGGATGACAAAAATCAAAGAGATCATCTGTAAATACACTAATACAAAACCAGAAAGAAGAGTGGTAAAATAAAAATACCATTGGATTAATAAAACAATTTGGATTCTAATAAGACGTCGGGACTCAGCTCTCAAAAGAGCAATTAAAACAGGTCTAAATACAGATCGTATGATTTTAAAAGTTTGGAGGAACAAAGTTACAATGTTTATGCGGAAGTCTAAGGCTGACTTTCACTTAGAATTAATCAAAGCTGCAAAAGGGAACATTAGAAAGTTATGGAAACCAGATACAAACTTACGGAAAGAGAGCAAACAAGAAACAACACTATAACATTAAATATCAATGGCGCTACTATCGCAGACAGTCTGGACATAAGTAATCATTTTAATGAACATTTCATCCAGTCTGTACAAACCCTGAATAAAAAGTCCCTCAAAATCAGTGCAAATAATTGTCATTTATTCAGGATGGACTAATTTTAGAATTAACAAATGAAACAAAGTTAAACAAAATCTTCACTGCATTATCAGACTCACGATCTAGAGATATATATACGGGTTGGACACTATCTTCCTAAAAACGTATAAGGATTGTATTATTGCTCGTATAACAACAATTGATAAATAAATCAATAACGAAAAACACTTTCCCTACCACGTCGAGAAACTGCTACTATAATTAAATCCATAAAGCAGGAAATAAAGAAGACCAGAACATGTACAGACCAATTAGCCTTCTCCCCGTTATAACAAAAGGAATAGAAAATTTGAAGTTAAAAAGTGGCTTTGGAGCAATCAAGGATGCTCACACGGTCACTAAGAGGGGCATTAAGTAGACACATCAATTTAATGAGTATTATATTTATCCATGAGAGCATTTTTGTTGTAGATTGTGAGGTATGGCTGTTAAAATCTTGGTTGTTGTTACGAATGATGACAGATGTGAACAAGAGCATGTATTGTCCTTGTGTGATGATGTAAATAAGGTGTGGTTGTATTGTATGTTAAGTATGTGTCCATGAAGGGGAATTTTATGACTTTCCCTAAATTTCATTACATGCTACAGTATGATTATTTTTTGATTAATTATTGATTATTATGAATGTATATATTTATTATGATTAATTAGTGTCATAATTTTATTGCTTGATTTTTGGATCCCTTTAATTTAGGTAGCCAGGGGCTACAGATGGAAAGTAGCTATTTAGATATAATCTGGTACAGAACATATCTGTTTCTGAACTTAATGTTTCTGTGCATTGTCCCATCATAGATAGACTAAATTAAATACAACTATTTAGTGAATTATTGAGGCCACAATAATTCACTGGGTGTTGTAAAATATCAAAGTACTATTGCAAAAGCGAACAGTGACCTCAAACATGACCTGTCCTCCGCCTCTGTTCTTGCTACACTTGACTATCAGCTGCCTTTTCTTTTTCTTGGATGTTTCTGAAACTACTACTACTACCACTACTACTACTACTATTACTATTACTATTACTATTACTATTACTATTACTATTACTACGACTAACACTGTCCCTGTTTCAGGGACAGAGGGGGGAGGTGAGTTTGGATTGGGTCAAGTTTGAGCGTGTTGAGGTTTTATTTAAACGATATGATCAATCCGGTAAAAGGATAAAGGAACGTAAT
Organism: Entelurus aequoreus; assembly: GCF_033978785.1. Taxonomy (NCBI): domain Eukaryota; kingdom Metazoa; phylum Chordata; class Actinopteri; order Syngnathiformes; family Syngnathidae; genus Entelurus; species Entelurus aequoreus. Next base: position 53,097,464 of record NC_084738.1, on the reverse strand, counting down.
GATTTAGATTGACAAGTGCAGTGGTTGGCGGAAGCAACCCCAACCTCAAAGGAGAATGCCAATTCAGTAATTAAATGTTTTGTGAATGATCTAATATCCCGACATGGTTTCCCCAAAAAGATTAGGTCAAACAACGGCACCCATTTTAAGAAAACAGGTTATCATCTTCAGTCACAAGATCAGCATTTCTCAGGACCAGCAGCTTCCTAGGAAGGCGGAAAGACAATGAGACCAAAATGGTAAGTTTGCAAAATGTAGAATTTGTGTGCCAGTTCCTCTGTGCAGATTTGAGGATGAAAGCAGCCACCCCAGATTCCCTTGCACTCGCTAAGAGGGGCACGGTCAAAGCCAATCCAAGACCAACACCCGATACCGGACTGGGAGGACCCCAAGGAGAGAAAACACCTAGCCAGCAACGATGCATCCATCGGGACTCCAGCAGCTGTGGAAAGGAGGTGTCGGGAGTGCCGAAGCGGCGTAGAGGCTTTGAAGCAAGCAGAGGGCCTGGACCAAAGCCCCAACGCCCCATACTTTGCCCCAGCCTTCACCAAAGCCCCCATGATCCCAAACTCTATCTCAGCTTTCCCCAATTTCGGCCAGCACGCACCGGCCACTGAACAGTCTGCCCAATGGACTGAGCCACACCCCAAAGAGAGACAGACTGTTTGAGTGGATCTCCTTCTCCACCAAGGCAGGCCACCAACTCGAGGCACCATCTGTTAGTCTACACGAGTACTAATAGAGCATGGACTCATACGAAATTCAGTGTTGTGTACAAAATCAACTGGTAATCAACAATATTGGTAACTACATTCATTGCAAATGGCGGGAAAAATAATAATGCAACAGCTTACAGTCATAAGTCTATATTAATTCTAAACCAGATCTTGTTTGATTCATTATTAATGTGAAAATACATCTTGAATAAGCATATATATATATATTCATCTAATTATGTTCAATGATGTTCATGATCAAAGTATTCTGGTATTACTTTACTAAATCAAAGGGTAGGCCACTAATTGTGTTCTGTGAGATGGTTTTACTGCAGGCTGGTAACAGCGATCGCTCTGAAGGAGGGTCATAGACGGAATTTTTGCCTCGTATAAAAACATTGAGGTTTTTGCCTCTATCTGTGGTAGAGATTTAAGTTAGTGGTCTACATCAGAAATTGTTTTGGTCCAGGGTCTTAAGACCCTGGAAGGCGGGTATGTAGTAGAATTTCTGACCTTTGACTTTTATTTCATGTCTGTCAAGAATGTATGCTCATTTTGATTTCTCTTCTATTCTGGGACAAAAGTGAATTTTAAGTCATGCCAACCTGTCTACAGAATGTGTTGACTGTCTAAAGGATTCGAGTTGTTATGGAACAGATAGGGAAAACAAAAAGACATGACGCACTAACAAGAGAGATAAGAAAGGGATAAAGTCAAACGAAGAGAGTGTTTTGGTAGCCATTATTCCATGCTGTCGGGTGCGCCCGGGGGAAAACTTTCTGTGTGCTCGACAACTCAACCCAACCATTGTACCATTTGATTATGAGTAAAATAAAACTCTTGTGTTAAATCTACTTTGGTTCTCATTGACAACCTGGACTTTCCACTACAATTGCAAGCCGTAAAAAATGATATGTTTCGAGTAAAACTCACAAGTATGCATTATTTCAGACATTATTAGCCGTTTTTCATGTGTAGTTTAGGAGTTATGTTTAAAAGACTGTCATATTGAGTGTGGCAGTTATACTGTCATATTGAGTAAAAAAAACAAACTTGTGTCTTTGCAAACCTTACAAAAGAAAATATAAGGGTGTCCATATGTGCACTTGGCACCAAGACACCCTTGGCCGCAGTTCCATGATTGACTTTGTAGTTGTGTCCTCGGATTTGCGACCTCATGATGGAATACATTTTTATTGCTTTTTTCGCATTATCTCAGGATTCTAAGAACATAATTGTCATATTAAGTAAAAAACAACTTTTTGTTTTTGCAAACCTTACAAAATATTTTTTTTCCAGTAAAACTCACAAAGATACATTTCTCCAGGCAATATTAGCCATTTTGCATTTGTGGTTTAGGAGTTATGTTTAAATAACTGTCACATTGTTTGTGGCATTTATACTGTCATTATGAGTAAAACATAATTTTTGTATTTGTAAACCTTACCAAAATACCTGATTCTGGTAAAACTCACATATATACAACATTACAGGCATTTTTAGACATAATGCATGTTTGGTTTTGGAGTTAGGTTTATATAACTTTCATATTTAGTATGACAGTTATACTGTCATATTGAATTAAAAAAACTAACTTATGTCGTTGCAAACCTTACAAAAGATTATTTTTCTAGTAAAACTAACAAAGATACATATCTCCAGGTATTATTAGCCATTTTGCATCTGTTTTTTAGGAGTTATGTTTGAATACATTTTTATTGCTTTTTTTGCATTATCTCAGGATTCTAAGAACATTACAGTCATATTGAGTAAAAAACTCCTTTTTGTGTTTGCAGGCCTTAAAAAAGCATATGTTTAGAGTAAAACTCCCAATGATGCAAATGATTCAGACATTTTTAGCCATTTTGCATGGGTGGTTTACTAGTTATGTTTAATAACTCTCATATTGAGTGTGACAGTATACTGTCATGGTGAGTAAAACCTAATTTTTGTATTTGCAAACCTTACAAAAAATGATCTGATTCTAGTAAAACTCACATGGATTCAATATTACAAGCATTTTAGACATGTTGCATGTTTGGTTTGGGAAATATGATGGAATACATTTGTATTGCTTTTTTCGCAATATCTCAGGATTCTAAGAACATTATTGTCATATTGAGTAAAAAACTACTTTTTGTGTTTGCAAGCCTTAAAAAAGCATATGGTTCAAACAAAACTCACAAGAATGCATCATTTGAGACATTATTAGCCATTTTCATGTGTAGTTTAGGAGTTATATTTAAATAACTTACATATTGTCATATTGAGTAAAAAAAATAACTTGTGTGTTTGCAAACCTTACAAAAGAAAATGTTTCTAGTAAAACTCACAAAGATACATTTCTTAATTCATTTTTAGACATTTTGCATGTTTGGTTTAGGAATTATGATGGAATACATTTTTATTGCTTTTTTCGCATTATCTCAGGATTCTAAGAACATTATTGCCATATTGAGTAAAAAACTACTTTTTGTGTTTGCAAGCCTTAAAAAAAGCATATGTTTTGAGCAAAACTCACAAGAATGCATCATTTGATGCATTATTAGCCATTTTTCATGTGTAGTTTAGAAGTTATGTTTAAATAACTTACATATTGAGCGTGGCAGTTAAACTGTCATATTGAGTAAAAAAAATTAACTTGGGTGTTTGCAAACCTTACAAAAGAAAATGTTTCTATTAAAACTCACAAAGACACATTTCTTAATTCATTTTTAGACATTTTGCATGTTGGTTTAGGAATTATGATGGAATACATTTTTATTGCTTTTTTCACATTATCTCAGGATTCTAAGAACATAATTGTCATATTGAGTAAAAAACTACTTTTTGTTTTTGCAAACCTTACAAAATATTTTTTTTCCAGTAAAACTCACAAAGATACATTTCTCCAGGCAATATTAGCCATTTTTCATTTGTGGTTTAGGAGTTATGTTTAAATAACTGTCATATTGTTTGTGGCAGCTATACCGTCATTATGAGTAAAACATAATTTTCGTATTTGTAAACCTTACCAAAATACCTGGTTCTGGTAAAACTGACATAGATTCAATATTACAGGTATTTTTAGACATATTGCATGTTTGAATTTTGGAGTAATGTTTATATAACTTTCATATGTAGTCATATTGAGTAAAACAACCAACTTGTGTCTTTGCAAACCGTACAAAAGATCATTATTCTAGTAAAACTAACAAAGATACATTTCCCCAGTCATTATTAGCAATTTCGCATGTGTTGTTTAGGAGTTCTGTTTAAAAAGTGTCATATTGAGTGTGACAGTATACTGTCATAGTGAGTAAAACCTAAATTTTGTATTTGCAAACCTTACAAAAAAACTGATTCTAGTAAAGCTCACATTGATACAATATTACAGGCATTTTTAGACATAATGCATGTTTGGTTTTGGGGTTATGTTTTTATAACAAAATATGATTTTTCTTGTAAAACTCACAAAGATACATTTTTCACACATTATTAGGCATTTTGCATGGTTGGTTTAGGAATTATGTTGGAATACATTTGTATTGCTTTTTTCGCATTGTCTAAGGATTTAAAAAAAATTACTGTCATATTATGTTATGTATCATGTTATGTTTGGGGTGGCGTGGCGAAGTTGGTAGAGTGGCTGTGCCAGCAATCGGAGGGTTGCTGGTTACTGGGGTTCAATCCCCACCTTCTACCATCCTAGTCACGTCCGTTGTGTCCTTGGGCAAGACACTTCACCCTTACTCCCGATGGCTGCTGGTTAGCGCCTTGCATGGCAGCTCCCGCCATCAGTGTGTAAATGTGGAAATACTGTCAAAGCGCTTTGAGTACCTTGAAGGTAGAAAAGCGCTATAACCCATTTATCATTATTATTTATCATTTACTAACTGTCATATTGAGTGTCATAGTGAGTAAAACCTAATTTTTGTATTTGCAAACCTTACACAAACAACTGATTCTAGTAAAACTCACATGGATTCAATATTACAGGCATTTTTAGACATTTTGCATGTTTGGTTTAGGAATTATGCTGGAATACGTTTTTATTGTTTTTTTCGCATTATCTCAGGATTCTAAGAACATAATTGTCATATTGAGTAAAAAACAACTTTTTGTGTTTGCAAGCCTTAAAAAAACATATGTTTCGAGCAAAACTCACAAGAATGCATCATTTGAGGCATTATTAGCCATTTTTCATGTGTAGTTTAGGAGTTATGTTAATAACTTACATATTGAGCGTGGCAGTTACACTGTCATATTGAGTAAAAAAAAATAACTTGTGTGTTTGCAAACATTACAAAAGAAAATGTTTCTAGTAAAACTCACAAAGACACATTTCTTAATTCATTTTTAGACATTTTGCATGTTTGGTTTAGGAATTATGATGAAATACATTTTTATTGCTTTTTTCGCATGATCTTAGGATTCTAAGAACATTATTGTCATATTGAGTAAAAACCTACTTTTTGTATTTGCAAACCTTACAAAATATGTTTTTTCCAGTAAAACTCACAAAGATACATTTCTCCAGGCAATATTAGCCATTTTGCATTTGTGGTTTAGGAGTTATGTTTGAAACAACTGTCATATTGTTTGTGGCCGTTATACTGTCATTATGAGTAAAACATAAATTTTGTATTTGTAAACCTTACCAAAATACTTAATTCTGGTAAAAATCACATGGATTCAATATTACAGGAATTTGTAGACATGTTGCATGTTTGGTTTAGGAATTATGATGGAATACATTTTTATTGCTTTTGTCGCATTATCTCAGGATTCTAAGAACATTATCGTCATATTGAGTAAAAAACAACTTTTTGTTTTTGCAACCTTACAAAATATGTTTTTTCCAGTAAAACTCACAAATATACATTTCTCCAGGCAATATTAGCCATTTTGCATTTGTGGTTTATAATTGAAAAAACTGTCATATTGTTTGTGGCAGTTATACTGTCATTATGAGTAAAACATAATTTTTGTATTTGTAAACCTTACCAAAATACCTGATTCTGGTAAAACTCACATAGATTCAATATTACAGGCATTTTTAGACATAATGCATGTTTGGTTTAGGAGTTATGTTTATATAACTTTCATATTTAGTATGACAGTAGTACTGTCATATTGAATAAAAAAACTAACTTGTGTCTTTGCAAACCTTACAAAATATTATTTTTCTAGTAAAACTAACAAAGATACATATCTCCAGGTATATTAGCCACTTTGCATCTGTTGTTTAGGAGTTATGTTTTAATACATTTTTATTGATTTTTTTGCATTATCTCAGGATTTTAGAATCTATTAACATTACAGTCCTATTGAGTAAAAAACTACTTTTTGTGTTTGCAGACCTTAAAAAAGCATATGTTTAGAGTAAAACTCCCAATGATGCATTATTTCAGAATTTTTGAGCCATTTTGCATGGGTGGTTTACTAGTTATGTTTAATAACTCTCATATTGAGTGTGACAGTATACTGTCATAGTGAGTAAAACCAAATTTTTGTATTTGCAAACCTTACAAAAAAATATCTGATTCCAGTAAAACTCACATGGATTCAATATTACAGGCATTTTTAGACATGTTGCATGTTTGGTTTAGGAATTATGATGGAATACATTTTTATTGCTTTTTTCGCATTATCTCAGGATTTAAGAACATTATTGAGTAAAAAACTACTTTTTGTGTTTGCAGGCCTTAAAAAAGCATATGTTTCGAGTAAAACTCCCAATGATGCATTATTTCAGAATTTTTGAGCCATTTTGCATGGGTGGTTTACTAGTTATGTTTAATAACTCTCATATTGAGTGTGACAGTATACTGTCATAGTGAGTAAAACCTAATTTTTGTATTTGCAAACCTTACGAAAAATCATCTGATTCCAGTAAAACTCACATGGATTCAATATTACAGGCATTTTTAAACATGTTGCATGTTGGTTTAGGAATTATGATGGAATACATTTTTATTGCTTTTTTCGCATTATCTCAGGATTTAAGAACATTATTGAGTAAAAAACTACTTTTTGTGTTTGCAAGCCTTAAAAAAAGCATATGTTTCGAGCAAAACTCACAAGAATGCATTATTTGAGGCATTATTAGCTATTTTTCATGTGTAGTTTAGGAGTTATGTTTAAATAACTGACATATTGAGCGTGGCAGTTACACTGATATTTTTTTACTCATATTGAGTAAAAAAAAAAAACTTGTGTGTTTGCAAACCTTACAAAAGAAAATGTTTCTAGTAAAACTCACAAAGACACATTTCTTAATTCATTTTTAGACATTTTGCATGTGTGGTTTCATATTGAGCGTGGCAGTTATACTGTCATTATGTTTAAAACCTAATTTTTGTATTTGCAAACCTTACAAAAACAACTGATTCTAGTGAAACTCACATATATTCAATATTACAGGCATTTTTAGACATTTTGCATGTTTGGTTTAGGAGTTGTGTTTGAATCATTTTTTATTGCTTTTTTCACATTATCTCACACTGTAAGACATGTCACCATTTAATTACAGTAACCTACTGGCAGCTAATGGTTCCAGTATAAAACTGTTTTTAAAAACTGCTATGCAAATGTATTCATACTGCATAGCAGTTTTTAAAAAACAGTTTTATACTGGAACCATTAGCTGCCATTAGGTTACTGTAATTAAATGGTGAAATTCTGTTGTTAGGGAGTTTTTGACGTGGCGACTTGAATTGTAATGGAGCTGTCCAGCTCTTGTCTGTATCCTTCTTCCATTATTTTCAAGAAGGCTTTGTCCTGAATGGAGGGTGCGATGTAATTGTCATATCTGGTTTGTTTGAACACATTACATCCTAAATGATCAGGTTCACAAGCGCTATCCACAAGTTGAGTGCTGAAGCTGAATGGAACTTGTAGCTCACAATGTCTCGCTATTACATTAAATACATTGGGGCATGGCTCAAACATTGTAGGACGCCCCTTCTCAGTTGTATTTGTGAACAGCGTCTTCACAGCGAGAGTTTTGTGGACATCACCTAAACACACGTTTCCTACTATGACCCACCCGAGGTCCAATTTTTGTGCATAGGGTGCGTTGTTAAGGCCACTTATCTGTTTATGGACTTTGTGAACTCTAACAACATCCCGTCCGAGAAGCATGAGTATAGGGGCATTAGAGTCCAGGTCAGGGATAAGGTGAGCTACTGACTTTAGGTTGCATAGCTGCACTGGGTGTGGGAATTTCATCTCTTCGTTTGGGATATATATACATTCAATGAGGCTAGGCAATGGGATGTGGACTGAACCATCCAAGGCTGGCCCTAAACCTGACACCAAGAAGGATGAAGAGAAAAAGAAATGAGCATTTAAAAAGCTCTCCTGCCCATTGCTTTTTTAGTACCAGCACATGTGTGAGTAAGTGGAACTAGGGCCACGGTCATTGAACAATTCAAAAAACTCAGGACATACTAACGACCTGTTACTTTGTTCATCATGGATGGCATAGAGCCTTACTGCTTGTTCAGGATGGCCTGCTGGGTACACTTTAACAAGACTAATTTTAGAGCAGGATCTGCCTGCTTCGTTCACGCCACAAACCTGTGTGCACTTGGACGTGATCTCCTCCGACTTAGCGGAGTCACTTTCCCCGCCATACTCTGCTGCAGGTTCGGTTTCTTTAAACCAGGGTGCTGGTCCTGGGTGAAGAGCAGTGTAGTGTTTTTCATCAAGACACTCAGAGCACTGTATCTTGACCATACAGTTTTTTGCATTGTGTGTAGATGAAGAACAGCATTTGAAGCAAATGTGGTTCTCTTTTAAGAATGCTTTTCGATCATCGAGTGTTTTCATTCGAAATGATCTGCACTTCGAGAGGGGATGAGGTTTCATGTGAATTGGGCAAAGCTTGTCGCTGTTAACAGCTTTGTTTGCCGTTCTTTGTGTATCTAAATTGTAACGGGAGACAACATCAGTTTTGTGCATTGAAATTTATTTTTGTTTATATGCTCTCCAAGGCAGTTTGTCGAGTTTGGGTACGTCAGGGAACGATGTAAAGTTAAAGCTTGGGTCATTTCTTGAGTTAGCTTCTTGCGTTACAAAGTCTATAAAAACATTGAATGGTGGGAAGGGGACACGTTGTGTGCATTTGTATTTAGCTCCTACTGTGATCCACCTTTCTTGCAAATTGAAGGGAAGTTTCTGCACAATTGGATTTAGTCCTCTTGCAGTATCCAAAAACGCAAGACCAGGAAGGTCTCCTTCAGCTTTAGCACTCTGCATTTCCATGAGCAGGTCACTAAACTTCCTTGGTTTTGTGTAGTCTTTGTATGTGATTTTGGGGAACATATCAATTCTTTTGAAGAGTGTATCCTCATCACTTCAACTGAGCCTTAACATTGCTCAAGCCTGTCCCACATCATATTGAGACCTTTGGTTGGGTTGTTAATGTGTATGACTCTAATTTGTTCTATGTGTTCAGAGGACTCTTTGCCAAGCCACTTTAACATCAAGTCCATCCCCTCACTTGTTAAATCTAATCCATTTATTGCATTTTTAAAGGAGTGTTTCCAAGCTCTGAAATTTTGAGGCTTGTCGTTAAATTGCAGTAGTCCTGTTGCTACTATTTCCCGGCGAGCAAAGTATCTAATGAAGTCACTCACATTAGAGATTTGGGCTCTTGGCATGAAAGCCGGACTTTGATTGATTGATTGATTGCGACTTTTATTAGTAGGTTGCACAGTGAAGTACATATTCCATACAATTGACCACTAAATGGTAACACCCAAATAAGTTTTTCAACTTGTTTAAGTCGGGGTCCACTTAAATTGATTCATGATACAGATATACACTACCAGATATATACTATTATCATAATACAGTCATCACACAAGATAATCACATTGAATTATTTACATTATTTACAATCGGGGTGTGGAGGGGGAGGGGGGTGTTAGGTTTGGTTGTTATCATCAGTCATCAACAATTGAGAACAGAGAAATGGATATTGGAACATTGTAGGTCTGACTTGGCCTACCAAGTGTACAGCAAGTAGTGGACATAGAGAGAGAGAGAGAGAGCTCAGAAGGCATAAGAAAAAGTATCTGCATTTGATTGTTTACATTTGATTATTAACAATCCGGGGAGGGTGTTAGTTTAGGGTTGTAGCTGCCTGGAGGTGTACTTTTATTGCGGTTTTGAAGGAGGATAGAGATGCCCTTTCTTTTATACCTGTTGGGAGCGCATTCCACATTGATGTGGCATAGAAAGAGAATGAGTTAAGACCTTTATTAGATCGGCATCTGGGTTTAACGTGGTGAGTGGAGCTCCCCCTGGTGTTGCGGTTATGGCGGTCATTAACGTTAAGGAAGTAGTTTGACATGTACTTTGGTATCAGGGAGGTGTAGCGGATATTATAGACTAGGCTCAGTGCAAGTTGTTTTACTCTGTCTTCCACCCTGAGCCAGCCCACTTTTGAGAAGTGGGTAAGAGTGAGGTGGGATCTGGGGTGGAGGTCTAGAAGTAATCTGACTGGCTTGTTCTGGGATGTTTGGAGTTTAGAATTGAGGGTTTTGGAGGTGCTAGGGTACCAGGAGGTGCATGCGTAATCGAAAAAGGGTTGAACGAGAGTTCCCGCCAGAATACTCATGGTGCTTTTGTTGACCAGAGAGGAGATTCTATAGAGAAATCTCATTCGTTAGTTGACCTTTTTGATTAGCTTGGTTGCCATTTTATCGCAGGAAAGATTAGCCTCTAGAATGGAACCTAGGTAGGTGACCTCATCCTTCCTGGTGATAACAATGACACCCACTTTTATAGTGAAGTCATTGACTTTCTTATGGTTGATGTGGGACCCAAACAGGATGGATTCCGTTTTACCCAACTGTATGGATAGCTTGTTGTCAGCGAGCCAGGTGCAAGTTCTACAGAGTTCAGCACTGAGGATTTTCTCCACCTGTGACTTGTCCCTTGTCTGATACCAGCAAGGCCGAGTCATCCGCAAACAAGAACAATTCACAGTTGCATGCCGATGACAAGTCGTTTATGTATATTAGGAACAGTAAAGGCCCCAATATACTGCCTTGGGGGACTCCACAGCTCACTGAGAGGGGGGGGGGGCACGGTGCCGTTCACCTCTACCACCTGTTCTCTCCCCTCAAGTAAGATTGCATCCAGCTCGATGAGGTTTTGTTAAATCCGATTGCTCTGAGCTTATCCAACAGTATAGCCTGGTGAACGGTGTCAAATGCCTTCTGAAGGTCCAGCATGACCATGCCGCAGTATTTGCCCGCGTCCACCTCATGTTTGATGTGGTCGGTCAGATAGAGAAGGCATGTGTCAGTGGAATGGTTAGTTCTGAAGCCGGATTGGAATTTGTATATGAGTTTATTAGTGGCAAGGCAACTATCAACCTGTTCATAAACGATTTTTTCCATTACTTTCGAAATGGAACTGAGAATAGAAACAGGTCGGTAGTCGCCAGGTTCCAATTTGCTTCCTTTTTCAATTTGCTGTCTTAAAATCTTTTTGCACTTGGCCGTGTGAAATTGAAAGGTTTATTATGTGCGTGATGATGGAGGAAGAGTCCCTGAGGAATCTGAAGGGAATATTATCAAGGCCGGTGGCCTTGTTTGGGTGGAGCGCGCTCAATTTTTTAAGCACCTCATCAGCTGTGACCATTTCTAATTTGAAATCATTGTTGGATACTCCTAGCTTTCTGTAGAAGGCTTTAATGTGTTCTACACCAAAGCGACCAGAGTGGTGGGACAGCTTGTTGACAATCTTGTGCTTTTTCCTTCCAGACCCTAGTGGATTTGCCACTTCAAAGGAATCTTGATAAAGAATTATGCCTAAGCTGTCTGTCCTGTCTTTGAGCAGCATGTTCTTTTAAAAATTTGTGCCATCCCACAAATCCTGAATAACATTATCAGGTTGGATTCTAGTTTTTACTTGCTGTATTTGCTCCCTCGCAGACTTTAAGGATAACAGTGACTCAATGGTGTTTTTCACTGGCACATATTGTAGTAAACATTCTTTGCCTGATTCATTCTGACCAAGACAAATTGGGAGTGGCTCCACATATAAAGTTATTTTTGTAAAACGTTTTTCTTTTATGGTCAGTTTTGAGTGTGTGTGTATTGCTGGCACTGTGGAGATCCTCACTTTTCAGGGTATCAATCACAGTACTTACAGCGGCTTCATCAAGCCCAAGCAGTGTCAACTTGTCTTCAAGTTTGGACAGCAAAAGTGACTGATTTGTGTCATGTAATTCTTGCTAGTGATCAATGATGGTTTGAACAGTAGAAGATGGAAGTAGCAATTTCGCTTGTAGTTTCATATAAAACAAGGCTACGTTTCTGAGAAATTGACCTTCATCTGTTTTTTCTGGGTAGACCTCCATGTCTTCATAACAAGAATAACCTGAATTCTCAAGTTGTGTATCACAATAGTCATCATCAGTGTTGCACAGGAGCTGCTTGGATTTTCTATTGAGCAAGTCAAACTTTGTTCAGTGTAGCCGTAGAGCTTCCTTGACACGTGCGATGTGAAAGTAGACTTGACTGTAAATCTTTTTTCACATTGACTGAAGGGGCACGTAACTGTCCTACCTTCGGTAATATGACTTTTCAAATGCAGGAGAAGGCCCCGTATATCATCGCACTTCGCTCTACATGAGACAATATTACAAGGTAAACCTTCTGCGCTATACAGATCAGTCCTACTCTTGCCATATTTATGGTGACGGCTGTGAGTTTTGAAGGCTGAGAAGTTGAAAAAAACTCTTGTGCATTCAGGGAAAGCACACTTAAACGATGCATTAGGCATTCAACTGAGACTTCGCATGTGTCTAACATACGCAAATACATTGCTGCAAGTCGTAGCACATATGTTGCAAGTTATCATCTTTTTGAGATGACTATGACATTATGATCACTATGACAAAAATGAAGAAAACTTAGCTAGCTAGCATGCGGCGGTACATGTGGTCAACGATAGTGTCTGTGATGCTGACTGTGACGCTATTTAATTTAGGACTTTATAAATATATATATATAAGCAATTCAAACAGAAAATGACACATCAAGGTACAAGTGACTCTGATTGCACGGGAATTACCTTGTTATCAAAAACACACCAGTAGGATGGATTTAGCTGCGGCGGCCAGGTGGCAGCAGGTTATCGCTCGTCCATCCATCGGTACTTGGGCTTCTATGCCCCCTGGTAGGGTCTCCCAGACAAACAGGTCCTAGGTGAGGGATCAGACAAAAAGCAGCTCAAAGACCTTTATGAGAAGTACAAATCGAGGACCTAGATTTTTCCTCGCCCTGACGCGGGTCACCGGGGCTCCCCTCTGGAGCCAGGCCCAGAGGTGGGGCACGATGGCGAGCGCCTGGTGGCCGGGCCTGTCCCCATGGGACTCAGGCTCAGCTCGAAGAGGCAATGTGGGTCCCCCCTCCAATGGGCTCACCACTCATGGGCTGGGTCATAGAGGTCGGGTGCAGTGTGAGCTGGGCAGCAGCCGAAGGCAGGGCACTTGGCGGTCCAATCATCGGCGACATAAGCTAGCTCTTGAGACGTGGAACGTCACCTCGCTGGGAGGGAAGGAGAAGTTCCGGCTTAGATATAGTTGGAATCACTTCTACGCACAGCAAGGGCTCTGGAACATGTTCTCTCTAGAGGGGCCAGACTCTCTTCCACTCTGGCATTGCAAGCAATGAGAGGCGACAGGCTGGGGTGGCAATTCTTGTTGCCACCGGCTCAAAGCCTGCACGTTGGACTTTAACACAGTAGACGAGATGGTAGCTTCCTCCGCCTTCGGGTTGGGGGACGGGTCCTGACTGTTGTTTGTGTTTACGCACCAAACAGCAGCTCAGAGTACCCACTTCTTTGAATTCCCTTGAGGGAGTACTGGGAGTGCTCCCTCGGGTGATTCCCTTGTTCTGCTGGGGGGCTTCAACGCTCATGTTGGCAACGACAGTGAAACCTGGAGAGGCGTGATTGGGAAAAATGGCCACCCGGATCTGAACCCAAGTGGTGCTTTGTTATTGGACTTTTGTACCCGTCACGGATTGTCCATAACAAACACAATGTTCAAACATAAGGGTGTCCATATGTGCACTTGGCACCAGGACACCCTCGGCCGCAGTTCCATGATTGACTTTGTAGTTGTGTCATCGGATTTGCGGCCTCATGTTTTGGACACTCGGGTGACGAGAGGGGCAGAGCTTTCTACCGATCACCACCTGGTGGTGAGCTGGCTCCGATGGTGGGGGAGGATGCCGGACAGACCTGGCAGGCCCAAATGCATTGTGAGGGTCTGCTGGGAACGCCTAGCAGCGTCTCCTGTCAGAGAGAGTTTCAATTCCCACCTCCGGAAGAACTTTGAACATGTCACGAGGGAGGTGCTGGACCATTTTCCGTGCCTCTCTTGTCGAGGCGGCTGATTGGAGCTGTGGCCTCAAGGTGTTTGGTGCATGTCGTGGCGGTAATCTTAGAACCCGCTGGTGGACACCAGCAGTGAGGGAAGCCGTCAAACTGAAGAAAGAGCCTATCTGGAGGGGGGGGGGGGGGGGGGGGGTGAGCAGTTTACTGTCAACACCGTGTAATGTGTGCTGCTGACCTCTACTGCGGCTGTTGTGGATCGGTGGAGGGAATACTTCGAAGACCTCCTCAATCCTACCAACATGTATTCCTATGATTAAGCAGTGCCTGGGGAATCTGTGGTGGGTTCTCCTATTTCTGGGAGCTGAAGTTGCTGAGATCGTGAGATCCACAGGTGGATCGGTGCGGCATCTTCAGTAATGAGGACGCTGTATCGATCCGTTGTGGTGAATAAGGAGCTGAGCCTTAAGGCAAAGCTCTCAATATACCGGTCGATCTACGGTCCCAATTCACCTATGGTCATGAGCTTTGGGTTATGACCGAAAGGACAAGATCACGGGTACAAGCGGCCGAAATGAGTTTCCTCCGCCGGGTGGCGGGTCTCTCCCTAGAGATAGGGTGAGAAGCTCTGTCATCCGGGAGGAACTCAGAGTAAAGCTGCTGCTCCTCCACATTGAGAGGAGCCAGATGAGGTGGTTCGGGCATCTGCTCAGGATGCCACCCGAACGCCTCCCTAGGGAGGTGTTTAGGGCAAGTCCGACCGGCAGGAGGCCACGGGGAAGACCCAGGACACATTTGGAAGACTATGTCTCCCGGCTGGCCTGGGAATGCCTTGGGATCCCCCGAGAAGAGCTGGACAAAGTGGCTGGGGAGAGGGAAGTCTGGGCTTCTCTGCTTAGGCTGCTGCCCCCGCAACCCGACCTCGGATAAGCGGAAGAAAATGGATGGATGGATGGATTTAGTATGACAGTTTTACTGTCATATTGAGTAAAACAACTAACTTGTGTCTTTGCAAACCTTACAAAATATATTTTTTCTAGTAAAACTCACAAAGATACATTTCTCCAGGCATTATTAGCCATTTTCATGTGTGGTTTAGGAGTTATGTTTAAATAACTGCCAGATTGAGTTTGACAGTATACTGTCATAGTGAGAAAAACCCATATTTTGTATTTGCAAACCTTACAAAAACAACTGATTCTAGTTAAACTCACATGAATACAATATTACAGGCATTTTTAGACATAATGCGTGTTTGCTTTTGGAGTTATGTTTATATAACTTTCATATTTAGTATGACAGTTATACTGTCATATTGAGTAAAAAAAACTAACTTGTGTCTTTACAAACCTTACAAAATATTTTTTTTCAGTAAAACTCACAAAGGTAAATTTTCCAGGCAATATTAGCCATTTTACATGTAAAATAATGAATGATAAATGGATTATACTTGTATAGCGCTTTTCTACCTTCAAGGTATTTCCACATTCACCCATTCACACACTGATGGCGGGAGCTGCCATGCAAGGCGCTAACCAGCAGCCATCAGGAGCAAGGGTGAAGTGTCTTGCCCAAGGACACAATGGACGTGACTAGGATGGTAGAAGGTGGGGATCGAACCCCAGTAACCAGCAACCCTCCGATTGCTGGCACGGCCACTCTACCAACTTCGCCACGCCGCCCCATGTGTGGTTTAAGAGTTATGTTTAAATAACTGTCATATTGAATGTGGCAGTAAAACTTTCATTATGAGTAACACCTAATTTTTGTATTTGTAAACCTTACCAAAATACCTGATTCTGGTAAAACTCACATAGATTCAATATTACAGGCATTTTTAGACATATTGCATGTTTGAATTTTGGAGTAATGTTTATATAACTTTCATATGTAGTCATATTGAGTAAAACAACCAACTTGTGTCTTTGCAAACCGTACAAAAGATCATTATTCTAGTAAAACTAACAAAGATACATTTCTCCAGTCATTATTAGCAATTTCGCATGTGTTGTTTAGGAGTTATGTTTAAAAACTGTCATATTGAGTGTGACAGTATACTGTCATAGTGAGTAAAACCTAATTTTTGTATTTGCAAACCTTACAAAAAAACTGATTCTAGTAAAACTCACATAGATCCAATATTACGCTCGTCCATCCATCGGTACTTGGGTTTTTATGCCCCCTGGTAGGGTCTCCCAGACAAACAGGTCCTAGGTGAGGGATCAGACAAAAAGCAGCTCAAAGACCTTTATGAGAAGTACAAATCGAGGACCTAGATTTTTCCTCGCCCTGACCGGGTCACCGGGGCTCCCCTCTGGAGCCAGGCCCAGAGGTGGGGAAATGTGGTCCCCCCTCCAATTGGCTCACCACTCATGGGCTGGGTCATAGAGGTCGGGTGCAGTGTGAGCTGTGCAGCAGCCGAAGGCAGGGCACTTGGCGGTCCAATCATAGGCGAAATAAGCTAGCTCTTGAGACGTGGAACGTCACCTCGCTGGGAGGGAAGGAGAACTTCCGGCTAGATATAGTTGGAATCACTTCTACGCACAGCAAGGGCTCTGGAACATGTTCTCTCTAGAGGGGCCAGACTCTCTTCCACTCTGGCATTGCAAGCAATGAGAGGCGACAGGCTGGGGTGGCAATTCTTGTTGCCACCGGCTCAAAGCCTGCACGTTGGACTTTAACACAGTAGACGAGATGGTAGCTTCCTCCGCCTTCGGGTTGGGGGACGGGTCCTGACTGTTGTTTGTGTTTACGCACCAAACAGCAGCTCAGAGTACCCACTTCTTTGAATTCCCTTGAGGGAGTACTGGGAGTGCTCCCTCGGGTGATTCCCTTGTTCTGCTGGGGGGCTTCAACGCTCATGTTGGCAACGACAGTGAAACCTGGAGAGGCGTGATTGGGAAAAATGGCCACCCGGATCTGAACCCAAGTGGTGCTTTGTTATTGGACTTTTGTACCCGTCACGGATTGTCCATAACAAACACAATGTTCAAACATAAGGGTGTCCATATGTGCACTTGGCACCAGGACACCCTCGGCCGCAGTTCCATGATTGACTTTGTAGTTGTGTCATCGGATTTGCGGCCTCATGTTTTGGACACTCGGGTGACGAGAGGGGCAGAGCTTTCTACCGATCACCACCTGGTGGTGAGCTGGCTCCGATGGTGGGGGAGGATGCCGGACAGACCTGGCAGGCCCAAATGCATTGTGAGGGTCTGCTGGGAACGCCTAGCAGCGTCTCCTGTCAGAGAGAGTTTCAATTCCCACCTCCGGAAGAACTTTGAACATGTCACGAGGGAGGTGCTGGACCATTTTCCGTGCCTCTCTTGTCGAGGCGGCTGATTGGAGCTGTGGCCTCAAGGTGTTTGGTGCATGTCGTGGCGGTAATCTTAGAACCCGCTGGTGGACACCAGCAGTGAGGGAAGCCGTCAAACTGAAGAAAGAGCCTATCTGGAGGGGGGGGTGAGCAGTTTACTGTCAACACCGTGTAATGTGTGCTGCTGACCTCTACTGCGGCTGTTGTGGATCGTCGGAGGGAATACTTCGAAGACCTCCTCAATCCCACCAACATGTCTTCCTATGATTAAGCAGTGCCTGGGGAATCTGTGGTGGGTTCTCCTATTTCTGGGGCTGAAGTTGCTGAGGTAGTTAAAAAGCTCCTCTGTGGCAAGGCCCCGAGGGTGGATGAGATCCTTAAGGCTCTGGATGCTGTAGGGCTGTCTTGGTTGACAAGACTCCGCAACATGGCGTGGACATTGGGGGCGGTACCTCTGGATTGGGAGACCGGGGTGGTGGTTCCTCTCTTTAAGAAGGGGAACCGGAGGGTGTGTTCCAACTATCGTGGATCACACTCCTCAGCCTTCCCGGTAAGGTCTATTCATGTGTACTGGAGAGGAGGCTACGCCGGATAGTCGAACCTCGGATCCAGGACGAACAGTGTGGTTTTCGTCCTGGTCGTGGAACTCTAGACCAGCTCTATATTCTAGGCAGGGTCCTTGAGTGTGCATGGGAGTTTGCCTAACCAGTCTACATGTGCTTTGTGGACTGAGAAGGCATTCGACCGTATCCCGAAGTCCTGTGGGGAGTGCTCAGAGAGTATGGGGTGTCGGACTGTCTGATTGTGGCGGGTCGCTCCCTGTATGATCAGTGTCAGCGCTTGGTCCGCATTGCCGGCAATAAGTCGGACCCCTTTCCAGTGAGGGTTGGACTCCGCCAAGGCTGCCCTTTGTCACCGATTCTGTTCATAACTTTTATGGACAGAATTTCTAGGCGCAGACATGGTGTTGAGGGGATCCGGTTTGGTGGCTGCAGGATTAGGTCTATGCTTTTTGCAGATAATGTGGTCCTGATGGCTTCAACTGGCCAGGATCTTCAGCTCTCATTGGATCGGTTCGCAGCCGAGTGTGAAGCGACTGGGATGAGAATCTGCACCTCCAAGTCTGAGTCCATGGTTCTCGCCCGGAAAAGGGTGGAGTGCCATCTACAGGTTGGGGAAGAGATCTTGCCCCAAGTGGAAGAGTTCAAGAACCTAGGAGTCTTGTTCATGAGTGAGGGAACAGTGGATCGTGAGATCCCTAGGCGGATCGTAGCGGCATCTTCAGTAATGAGGACGCTGTATCGATCCGTTGTGGTGAATAAGGAGCTGAGCCTTAAGGCAAAGCTCTCAATTTACCGGCCGATCTACGGTCCCAATTCACCTATGGTCATGAGCTTTGGGTTATGACCGAAAGGACAAGATCACGGGTACAAGCGGCCGAAATGAGTTTCCTCCGCCGGGTGGCGGGTCTCTCCCTAGAGATAGGGTGAGAAGCTCTGTCATCCGGGAGGAACTCAGAGTAAAGCTGCTGCTCCTCCACATTGAGAGGAGCCAGATGAGGTGGTTCGGGCATCTGCTCAGGATGCCACCCGAACGCCTCCCTAGGGAGGTGTTAGGGCAAGTCCGACCGGCAGGAGGCCACGGGGAAGACCCAGGACACATTTGGAAGACTATGTCTCCCGGCTAGCCTGGGAATGCCTCGGGATCCCCCGAGAAGAGCTGGACAAAGTGGCTGGGGAGAGGGAAGTCTGGGCTTCTCTGCTTAGGCTGCTGTCCCCGCAACCCGACCTCGGATAAGCGGAAGAAAATGGATGGATGGATGGATTTAGTATGACAGTTTTACCGTCATATTGAGTAAAACAACTAACTTGTGTCTTTGCAAACCTTACAAAATATATTTTTTCTTGTAAAACTCACAAAGATACATTTCTCCAGGCATTATTAGCCATTTTGCATGTGTGGTTTAGGAGTTATGTTTAAATAACTGTCAGATTGAGTGTGACAGTATACTGTCATAGTAAATAAAACCCATATTTTGTATTTGCAAACCTTACAAAAACAACTGATTCTAGTTAAACTCACATGAATACAATATTACAGGCATTTTTAGACATAATGCGTGTTTGCTTTTGGAGTTATGTTTATATAACTTTCATATTTAGTATGACAGTTATACTGTCATATTGAGTAAAAAAAACTAACTTGTGTCTTTACAAACCTTACAAAATATTTTTTTTCAGTAAAACTCACAAAGATAAATTTTCCAGGCAATATTAGCCATTTTACATGTGTGGTTTAAGAGTTATGTTTAAATAACTGTCATTTTGAATGTGGCAGTAAAACTGTCATTATGAGTTACACCTACTTTTTGTATTTGTGAACCTTACCAAAATACCAGATTCTGGTAAAAGTCACATAGATTCAATATTACAGGCATTTTTAGACATATTGCATGTTTGAATTTTGGAGTAATGTTTATATAACTTTCATTTGTAGTCATATTGAGTAAAACAACCAAATTGTGTCTTTGCAAACCGTACAAAAGATCATTATTCTAGTAAAACTAACAAAGATACATTTCTCCAGTCATTATTAGCAATTTCGCATGTGTTGTTTAGGAGTTATGTTTAAAAACTGTCATATTGAGTGTGACAGTATACTGTCATAGTGAGTAAAACTTAATTTTTGTATTTGCAAACCTTACAAAAAAACTGTTTCTAGTAAAAATCACATAGATACAATATTACAGGCAATCTTAGACAGATTGCATAGTTGGTTTTGGAGTTATGTTCAAATAACTTTCATATTTAGTATGACAGTTATACTGTCGTATTGAATTAAAAAAACTCACTTGTGTCTTTGCAAACCTTACAAAAGATCATTTTTCTAGTAAAACTAACAAAGATACATGTCTCTAAGCTTTATTAGCCATTTTGCATGTGTTGTTTAGGAGTTATGTTTGAATACATTTTATTGCTTTTTTTGCATTATCTCGGGATTCAGAACATTACTGTCATATTGAGTAAAAAACTACTTTTTGTTTTTGCAAGTCTTAAAAAAGCACATGTTTAGAGTAAAACTCCCAATGATGCATTATTTCAGGTATTATTAGCCGTTTTGCACGTATGGTTTACTAGTTATGTTTAATAACTGTCATATTGAGTGTGACAGTATACTGTCATAGTGAGTAAAACCTAATTTTTGTATTTTCAAACCTTACAAAAACAACTGATTCTAGTAAAACTCACATGGATTCAATATTACAGACATTTTAGACATGTTGCATGTTTGGTTTAGGAATTATGATGGAATACATTTTTATTGCTTTTTTCGCATTATCTCAGGATTTAAGAACATTATTGTCATATTGAGTAAAAAACTACTTTTTGTATTTGCAAGCCTTAAAAAAGCATATGTTTCGAGCAAAACTCACAAGAATGCATTATTTGAGGCATTATTAGCCATTTTTCATGTGTAGTTTAGGAGTTATGTTTAAAAAACTTACATATTGAGCGTGGCAGTTAAACTGTCATATTATTAAAAAAAATAACTTGTGTGTTTGCAAACCTTACAAAAGAAAATGTTTCTAGTAAAACTCACGAAGATACATTTTTAGACATCTTGCATGTTTGGTTTAGGAATTATGATGGAATACATTTTTATTGCTTTTTTCGCATTATCTCAGGATTCTAAGAACATAATTGTCATATTGAGTAAAAAACTACTTTTTGTTTTTGCAAACCTTACAAAATATGTTTTTTCCAGTAAAACTCACAAAGTTACATTTCTCCAGGCAATATTAGCCATTTTGCATTTGTGGTTAAGGAGTTATGTTTGAAAAAACTGTCATATTGTTTGTGGCAGTTATACTGTAATTATGAGTAAAACATAATTTTTGTATTTGTAAACCTTACCAAAATACCTTATTCTGGTAAAACTCACATATATTCCATATTACAGTCATTTTTATGTCAATATGACATAATTGTCATATTGAGTAAAAAACTACTTTTTGTTTTTGCAAACCTTACAAAATATGTTTTTTCCAGTAAAACTCACAAAGTTACATTTCTCCAGGCAATATTAGCCATTTTGCATTTGTGGTTAAGGAGTTATGTTTGAAAAAACTGTCATATTGTTTGTGGCAGTTATACTGTAATTATAAGTAAAACATAATTTTTGTATTTGTAAACCTTACCAAAATACCTTATTCTGGTAAAACTCACATATATTCCATATTACAGTCATTTTTAGACATAATGCATGTTTGGTTTTGGAGTTATTTTTATATAACTTTCATATTTAGTATGACAGTTATACTGTCATATTGAACAAAAAAAACTAACTTGTGTCCTTGCAAACCTTACAAAAGATTATTTTTTTAGTAAAACTAACAAAGATACTTATCTCCAGGTATTATTAGCCATTTTGCATCTGTTGTTTAGGAGTTATGTTTGAATACATTTGTATTGCTTTTTTTTTTTACATTATCTCGGGATTCTAAGAACATTACAGTCATATTGAGTAAAAAACTACTTTTTGTGTTTGCAGGCCTTAAAAAAGCATATGTTTGGAGTAAAACTCCCAATGATGCATTATTTCAGACATTTTTAGCCATTTTGCATGGGCGGTTTACTAGTTATGTTTAATAACTGTCATATTGAGTGTGACAGTATACTGTCATAGTGAGTGAAACCTAATTTTTGTATTTGCAAACCTTACAAAAACAACTGATTGTAGTAAAACTCACATGGATTCAATATTACAGGCATTTTTAGACATGTTGCATGTTTGGTTTAGGAATTATGATTGAATACATTTTTATTGCTTTTTTCGCATTATCTCAGGATTCTAAGAACATAATTGTCATATTGAGTAAAAAACTAATTTTTGTGTTTGGAAGCCTCAAAAAAGCATATGTATCCAGCAAAACTCAAAAGAATGCATCATTTGAGGCATTATTAGCCATTTTTAATGTGTAGTTTAGGAGTTATGTTTAAATAAATGACATATTGAGCGTGGCAGTTATACTGTCATTATGTTTAAAACCTAATTTTTGTATTTGCAAACCTTACAAAAACAACTAATTCTAGTGAAACCCACATATATTCAATATTACAGGCATTTTTAGACATTTTGCATGTTTGGTTTAGGAGTTGTGTTTGAATCATTTTTTATTGCTTTTTTCACATTATCTCACACTGTAAGACATGTCACCATTTAATTACAGTAACCTACTGGCAGCTAATGGTTCCAGTATAAAACTGTTTTTAAAAACTGCTATGCAAATGTATTCATACTGCATAGCAGTTTTTAAAAAACAGTTTTATACTGGAACCATTAGCTGCCATTAGGTTACTGTAATTAAATGGTGAAATTCTGTTGTTAGGGAGTTTTTGACGTGGCGACTTGAATTGTAATGGAGCTGTCCAGCTCTTGTCTGTATCCTTCTTCCATTATTTTCAAGAAGGCTTTGTCCTGAATGGAGGGTGCGATGTAATTGTCATGTCTGGTTTGTTTGAACACATTACATCCTAAATGATCAGGTTCACAAGCGCTATCCACAAGTTGAGTGCTGAAGCTGAATGGAACTTGTAGCTCACAATGTCTCGCTATTACATTAAATACATTGGGGCATGGCTCAAACATTGTAGGACGCCCCTTCTCAGTTGTATTTGTGAACAGCGTCTTCACAGCGAGAGTTTTGTGGACATCCCCTAAACACACGTTTCCTACTATGACCCACCCGAGGTCCAATTTTTGTGCATAGGGTGCGTTGTTAAGGCCACTTATCTGTTTATGGACTTTGTGAACTCTAACAACATCCCGTCCGAGAAGCATGAGTATAGGGGCATTAGAGTCCAGGTCAGGGATAAGGTGAGCTACTGACTTTAGGTGACTGTGTTGCATAGCTGCACTGGGTGTGGGAATTTCATCTCTTCGTTTGGGATATTTATACATTCAATGAGGCTAGGCAATGGGATGTGGACTGAACCATCCAAGGCTGCCACTACATATCCTGTAGCTCTCCTGCCCATTGCTTTTTTAGTACCAGCACATGTGTGAGTAAGTGGAACTAGGGCCACTGTCATTGAACAATTCAAAAAACTCAGGACATACTAACGACCTGTTACTTTGTTCATCATGGATGGCATAGAGCCTTACTGCTTGTTCAGGATGGCCTGCTGGGTACACTTTAACAAGACTAATTTTAGAGCAGGATCTGCCTGCTTCGTTCACGCCACAAACCTGTGTGCACTTGGACGTGATCTCCTCCGACTTAGCGGAGTCACTTTCCCCGCCATACTCTGCTGCAGGTTCAGTTTCTTTAAACCAGGGTGCTGGTCCTGGGTGAAGAGCAGTGCAGTGTTTTTCATCAAGACACTCAGAGCACTGTATCTTGACCATACAGTTTTTTGCATTGTGTGTAGATGAAGAACAGCATTTGAAGCAAATGTGGTTCTCTTTTAAGAATGCTTTTCGATCATCGAGTGTTTTCATTCGAAATGATCTGCACTTCGAGAGGGGATGAGGTTTCATGTGAATTGGGCTAAGCTTGTCGCTGTTAACAGCTTTGTTTGCCGTTCTTTGTGTATCTAAATTGTAACGGGAGACAACATCAGTTTTGTGCATTGAAATGTATTTTTGTTTATATGCTCTCCAAGGCAGTTTGTCGAGTTTGGGTACGTCAGGGAACGATGTAAAGTTAAAGCTTGGGTCATTTCTTGAGTTAGCTTCTTGCGTTACAAAGTCTACAAAAACATTGAATGGTGGGAAGGGGACACGTTGTGTGCATTTGTATTTAGCTCCTACTGTGATCCACCTTTCTTGCAAATTGAAGGGAAGTTTCTGCACAATTGGATTTAGTCCTCTTGCAGTATCCAAAAACGCAAGACCAGGAAGGTCTCCTTCAGCTTTAGCACTCTGCATTTCCATGAGCAGGTCACTAAACTTCCTTAGTTTTGTGTAGTCTTTGGATGTGATTTTGGGGAACAAATCAATTCTTTTGAAGAGTGTATCCTCATCACTTCAACTGAGCCATAACATTGCTCAAGCCTGTCCCACATCATATTGAGACCTTTGGTTGGGTTGTTAAATGTGTATGGCTCTAATTTGTTCTATGTGTTCAGAGGATTCTTTGCCAAGCCACTTTAACATCAAGTCCATCTCCTCACTTGTTGTTAAATCTAATCCATTTATTGCATTTTTAAAGGAGCGTTTCCAAGCTCTGAAATTTCGAGGCTTGTCGTTAAATTGCAGTAGTCCTGTTGCTACTATTTCCCGGCGAGCAAAGTATCTAATGAAGTCACTCACATTAGAGATTTAGGCTATTGGCATGAAGGCCGGACTTTGATTGATTGATTGATTGCGACTTTTATTAGTAGGTTGCACAGTGAAGTACATATTCCGTACAATTGACCACTAAATGGTAACACCCAAATAAGTTTTTCAACTTGTTTAAGTCGGGGTCCACTTAAATTGATTCATGATACAGATATACACTACCAGATATATACTATTATCATAATACAGTCATCACACAAGATAATCACATTGAATTATTTACATTATTTACAATCCGGGGTGTGGCGGGGGAGGGGGGTGTTAGGTTTGGTTGTTATCATCAGTCATCAACAATTGAGAACAGAGAAATGGATATTGGAACATTGTAGGTCTGACTTGGTAGGATATGTACAGCAAGTAGTGGACATAGAGAGAGAGAGAGAGAGAGAGAGAGATAGAGAGAGCTCAGAAGGCATAAGAAAAAGTATCTGCATTTGATTGTTTACATTTGATTATTAACAATCCGGGGAAGGTGTTAGTTTAGGGTTGTAGCTGCCTGGAGGTGTACTTTTATTGCGGTTTTGAAGGAGGATAGAGATGCCCTTTCTTTTATACCTGTTGGGAGCGCATTCCACATTGATGTGGCATAGAAAGAGAATGAGTTAAGACCTTTATTAGATCGGAATCTGGGTTTAACGTGGTTAGTGGAGCTCCCCCTGGTGTTGCGGTTATGGCGGCCATTAACGTTAAGGAAGTAGTTTGACATGTACTTCGGTATCAGGGAGGTGTAGCGGATTTTATAGACTAGGCTCAGTGCAAGTTGTTTTACTCTGTCCTCCACCCTGAGCCAGCCCACTTTTGAGAAGTGGGTAGGAGTGAGGTGGGATCTGGGGTGGAGGTCTAGAAGTAATCTGACTGGCTTGTCCTGGGATGTTTGGAGTTTAGAATTGAAGGTTTTGGAGGTGCTAGGGTACCAGGAGGTGCATGCGTAATGAAAAAAAGGTTGAACGAGAGTTCCCGCCAGAATCCTCATGGTGCTTTTGTTGACCAGAGAGGAGATTCTATAGAGAAATCTCATTTGTGGTTGACCTTTTTGATTAGCTTGGTTGCCATTTTATCGCAGGAAAGATTAGCCGCTAGAATGGAACCTAGGTAGGTGACCTCATCCTTCCTGGTGATAACAATGACACCCACTTTTATAGTGAAGTCATTGACTTTCTTATGGTTGATGTGGGACCCAAACAGGATGGATTCCGTTTTACCCAAGTGTATGGATAGCTTGTTGTCAGCGAGCCAGGTGCAAGTTCTACAGAGTTCAGCACTGAGGATTTTCTCCACCTGTGACTTGTCCCATGTCTGATACCAGCAAGGCCGAGTCATCCGCAAACAAAAATAATTCACAGTTGCATGCCGATGACAAGTCGTTTATGTATATTAGGAACAGTGAAGGCCCCAATATACTGCCTTGGGGGACTCCACAGCTCACTGAGAGGGGGGTCACGGTGCCGTTCACCTCTACCACCTGTTCTCTCCCCTCAAGTAAGATTGCATCCAGCTCTATGAGGTTTTGTTAAATCCGATTGCTCTGAGCTTATCCAACAGTATAGCCTGGTGAACGGTGTCAAATGCCTTCTGAAGGTCCAGCATGACCATGCCGCAGTATTTGCCCGCGTCCACCTCATGTTTGATGTGGTCAGTCAGATAAAGAAGGCATGTGTCAGTGGAGTGGTTAGTTCTGAAGCCGGATTGGAAATTGTATATGAGTGTTTTAGTGGCAAGGCAACTATCAACCTGTTCATAAACTATTTTTTCCATTACTTTCGAAATGGAACTGAGAATAGGTTCCAATTGCTTCCTTTTTCAAAGAGGGGAGTTACTCTTGCTGTCTTAAAATCTTTTTGTACTTGGCCGTGTGAAATTGAAAGGTTTATTATGTGCGTGATGTTGGAGGAAGAGTCCCTGCATGGCACTCCACCCTTTCCCGGGAGAGAACCTCGGACTTGGAGGTGCTGATTCTCATCCCAGTCGCTTCACACTCGGCTGCGAACCAATCCAATGAGAGCTGAAGATCCTGGCCAGTTAAAGCCAAAAGGACCAAATCATCTGCAAAAAGGAGAGACCTAATCCTGCAGCCACCAAACCGGATCCCCTCAACGCCATGACTGCGCCTAGAAATTCTGTCCATAAAATTTATGAACACATTTGGTGACAAAGGGCAGCCAACACGAGGGTTGGACTCCGGTCCAACCCTCACTGGAAAGGGGTCCGACTTACTGCTGGCAATGCGGACCAAGCTCTGACACTGATCATACAGGGAGACACCCGCCACAATCAGACATGCCGATACTCCATACTCTCTGAGCATTCCCCACAGGACTTCCCGGGGTGGCCACGGTCGAATGTCTTCTCCAAGTCCACAAAGCACATGTAGACTGGTTGGACAAACTCCCATGCACACTCAAGGACCCTGCCGAGAGTATAGAGCTGGTCTACCGTTCCACGACCAGGACGAAAACCACACTGTTCGTCCTGGATCCGAGGTTCCTCCTCTCCAGTAGACATGAATAGACCTTACCGGGAAGGCTGAGGAGTGTGATCTACGATAGTTGGAACACACCCTCCGGTTCCCCTTCTTAAAGAGAGGAACGACCACCCCGGTCTGCCAATCCAGAGGTACCGCCCCCGATGTCCACGCGATGTTGCAGAGTCTTGTCAACTAAAACAGCCCCACAGCATCCAGAGCCTTAAGGAACTCCGGAGGGAGCTCATCCACCCCCGGGGCCTTGCCACCGAGGAGCTTTTTAACTACCTTGGCAACCTCAGCCCCAGAAATAGGAGAGCCCACTACAGATTCCCCAGGCACTGCTTGGCCTGTCGGTATGCCCGCTGCCTCTGGAGTCCCATAAGCCAAAAGGACCAGATAAGCTCTTTCTTCAGCTTGACGGCATCCCGCACTGCTGGTGGCCACCAGCGGGTTCTAGGATTACCGCCACGACAGGCACCAAACACCTTGCGGCCACAGCTCCAATCAGCTGGCTTGAAAAGAGAGGCACGGAACATGATCCATTCAGACTCAATGTCCAGCACCTCCTTTGTGACATGTTCAAAGTTCCTCCGGAGGTGGAAAAAGAAACTCTCTCTGACAGGAGACTCTGCTAGGCATTCCCAAAAGACTCTCACAATGCTTTTGGGCCTGCCAGGTCTGTCCGGGATCTTACCCCACCATCGGAGCCAGCTCACCAGGTGGTGATCGGTAGAAAGCTCGCCCCTCTCTTCACCCGAGTGTCCAAAACATGAGGCCGCAAATCCCATGACACAACTACAAAGTCAATAATGGAACTGCGGCCGAGGGTGTCCTGGTGCCAAGTGCACATATGGACACCCTTATGTTTGAACATTGTGTTTGTTATGGACAATCCGTGACCAGCACAAAAGTCCAATAACAAAGCACCACTTGGGTTCAGATCCGGGTGGCCATTTTTCCCAATCACGACTCTCCAGGTTTCAAAGTCGTTGCCAACATGAGCGTTGAAGACCCCCAGCAGAACAAGGGAATCACCCGAGGGAGCACTCTCAAGGGAATCCAAAAAGAGTGGGTACTCTGAGCTGCTGTTTGGTGCGTAAACACCAACAACAGTCAGGACCCGTCACCCAACCCGAAAGCGGAGGGAAGCTACCATCTCGTCTTCTGGGTTAAGTCCAACGTGCAGGCTTTGAGCCGGGGGGCAACAAGAATTGCCAACCCAGCCTCTCATTACTTGCAACGCCAGGGTGGAAGAGAGTCCAACCCCTCTTGAGAGAACAGGTTCCAGAGCCCTTGCTGTGCGTCGAAGTGAGTCCAGCTTTATCTAGCCGGGAACTTCTCCACCTCGCGAGGTGACGTTCCACGTCCCAAGAGCGAGCTTATGTAGCCGATAATCGGACCGCCAAGTGCCCTGCCTTCGGCTTCCGCCCAGCTAACACTGCACCCGACCTCTATGACCCAGCCCATGAGTGGTGAGCCTATTGCAGGGGGGACCCACGTTGCCTCTTCGAGCTGGGCCCCATGGGCACCAGTCGCTCGCCATTGTGCCCCACCTCTGGGCCTGGCTCCACAGGGGAGCCACGGTGACCCGCGTCCGGGCGAGAAAATATCTAGGTCCTCGATTTGTACCTTTCATAAAGGTCTTTGAGCTGCTCTTTGTCTGATTCCTCACCTAGGACCTGTTTGTCTTGGGGGCCCCTACCAGGGGGCATAGAAGCCCCCGGACAACATAGCTCCTAGGATCAGTGGGACACGCAAACCACAAAGGTGGCGGCTCAGAAAGCAGGTTATATAAACATAACTCCAAAACCAAACATGCAAGATGTCTAAACATGCCTGTAATATTGTATCAATGTGAGTTTTACTAGAATCGGTTGTTTTTTTAAGGCTTGCAAACACAAAAAGTTTTTTTTACTCAATATGACAGTAAGTTCTTAAAATGCTGAGATAATGTGAAAAAAGCAATACAAGTGTATTCCAACATGATTCCTAAACCAAACATGCAAAATGTCTAAAAATGCCTGTAATATTGAATCCATGTGAGTTTTACTAGAATCATTTGTTTTTGTAAGGTTTGCAAATACAAAAATTGAGTTTTATGACAGACACAAGTTAGTTTTTTTTACTCATTATAACAGTATAGATGTCATACTACATATTAAAGTTATATAAACATAACTCCAAAACCAAACGTGCATTATGTCCAAAATTGCCTGTAATATTGTATAGATGTGAGTTTTACTAGAATCAGGTTTGCAAATACAACAATTGGGTTTTATGACAGTATACTGTCACACTCAATATGACAGTATAACTGTCATACTAAATCCATCCATTTTCTTCCGCTTATCCGAGGTCGGGTTGCGGGGGCAGCAGCCTAAGCAGAGAGCCCAGACTTCCCTCTCCCCAGCCACTTCGTCCAGCTCTTCTCGGGGGATCCCGAGGCGTTCCCAGGCCATAGTCTTTCCAATGTATCCTAGGTCTTCCCCATGGCCTCATGCCGTTCGGACCTAGGGAGGCGTTCGGGTGGCATCCTGAGCAGATGCCCGAACCACCTCATCTGGCTCCTCTCAATGTGGAGGAGCAGCGGCTTTACACTGAGTTCCTCCCAGATGACAGAGCTTCTCACCCTATCTCTAAGGGAGAGACCCACCACCCGGCGGAGGAAACTCATTTCGGCCGCTTGTACCCGTGACCTTGTCCTTTTGGTCATAACCCAAAGCTCATGACAATAGGTGAGGATGGGAACGTTGATCGACCGGTAAATTGAAAGCTTTTCCTTCTGGCTCAGCTCCTTCTTCACCACAACGGATCGATATAGCGTCCTCATTACTGAAGACGCCGCACCGATCCGCCTGTAGATCTCACAATCCACTCTATCCTCACTCGTGAACAAGACTCCTAGGTACTTGAACTCCTTCACTTGGGGCAAGATCTCTTTCCCAACCTCGAGATGGCACTCCACCCTTTTCCGGGCGAGAACCATGGACTCAGACTTGGAGGTGCTGATTCTCATCCCAGTCGCTTCACTGCGAACCGATCCAATGAAAGCTGAAGATCTTGGCCAGTTGAAGCCATCAGGACCACATCATCTGCAAAAAGCAGAGACCTAATCCTGCAGCCACCAAACCAGGCGCAGTCATGGCGTTGAGGGGATCCTCAAAGCCATGACTGCGCCTAGATATTCTGTCCATTAAAGTTATGAACAGAATCGGTGACAAAGGGCAGCCTCGGCGGAGTCCAACCCTCACTGGAAAGGGGTCCGACATACTGCCGGCAATGCGGACCAAGCTCTGACACTGATCATACAGGGAGACACCCGCCACAATCAGAAATGCCGATACTCCATACTCTCTGAGCACTCCCCACAGGATTTACCGGGGGCCAGGGTCGAATGTCTTCTCCAAGTCCACAAAACTTATGTAGACTGGTTGGGCAAACTCCCATGCACACTCAAGGACCCTGTCGAGAGTATAGAGCTGGTCTACCGTTCCACGACCGAGGTTCCTCCTCTCCATTACACATGAATAGACCTTACCGGGAAGGCTGAGGAGTGTGATCTACGATAGTTGGAACACACCATCCGGTTCCCCTTCTTAAAGAGAGGAACCACCACCCCGGTCTGCCAATCCAGAGGTACCGCCCCCGATGTAGACGCAATGTTGCAGAGTCTTGTCAACCAAGACTGCCCCACAGCATCCAGAGCCTTAAAGAACTCCGGACGGAGCTCATACCCCTGGGGCCTTGCCACCGAGGAGCTTTTTAACTACCTTGGCAACCTCAGCCCCAGAAATAGGAGAGCCCACCACAGACTTCCCAGGCACTGTTTCCTCATAGGAAGACGTTTTGGTGGGACTGAGGAGGTCTCGCTTGGCCTGTCGGTATGCCCACTGCCTCTGGAGTCCCATGAGCCAAAAGGACCCGGTGGCTCTTTCTTCAGCTTGACAGCATCCCTCACTGCTGGTGGATTACCGCCACGACAGGCACCAAACACCTTGCGGCCACAGCTTCAATCAGCTGGCTCAACAAGAGAGGAACGGAACATGGTCCACTCAGACTCAATGTCCAGCACCTCCCTCGTGACATGTTCAAAGTTCTTCTGGACATGTTCAAAGTTCTTCAGGAGACTCTGCTAGGTGTTCCCAGAAGACCTTTACAATGCGTTTGGGCCTGCCAGGTCTGACCGGCATCCTCCCCTACCATCGGAGCCAGCTCACCACCAGGTGGTGGTTGGTAGAAACTCTGCCCCTCTCTTCACCGAGTGTCCAAAACATGAGGCCGCAAATCCCATGACACAACTACAAAGTCAATCATGCGGCCGAGGGTGTCCTTGTGCCAAGTGCACATATGGACACCCTTATGTTTGAACATTGTGTTTGTTATGGACAATCCGTGACACGCACAAAAGTCCAATAACAAAGCACCACTTGGGTTCAGATCCGGGTGGCCATTTTTCCCAATCACGACTCTCCAGGTTTCACTGTCGTTGCCAACATAGCGTTGAAGTCCACCAGCAGAACAAGGGAATCACCCGAGGGAGCACTCTCCAGTACTCCCTCAAGGGAATCCAAAAAGAGTTGGTACTCTGAGCTGCTGTTTGGTGTGTAAACACAAACAACAGTCAGGACCCGCCACCCAACCCGAAGGCTGAAGGAAGCTACCATCTCGTCTATTGGGTTTAAAGTCCAACGTGCAGGCTTTTAGCCGGGGGGCAACAAGAATTTCCACCCCAGCCTCTCATTAGTTGCAACGCCAGTGTGGAATCTCTTCCACTCTGGCGTTGCAAGTAATGAAAGTTCAGCTCAGTCCAGCCCCTCTGAGAGAACAGGTTCCAGAGCCCTTGCTGTGAGTCCAACTATATCTAGCCGGGAACGTCTCCACCTCAAGCACCAGCTCAGGCTCCTTCCCTCCCAGCGAGGTGACGTTCCATGTCCCAAGAGCCAGCTTATGTAGCCGATAATCGGACCACCAAGTGCCCTGCCTTCGGCTGCCGCCCTGCTCACACTGCACCCTCTATGACCCAGCCCATGAGTGGTGAGCCCTGGAGGGGGGATCCACGTTGCCTCTTCGAGCTGAGCACGGCTGGGCCCCATGGGGACAGGCCCGTCAATCGCCATCGTGCCACACCTCTGGGCCTGGCTCCACAGGGGAGCCACGGTGACCTGCGTCCGGGCGAGAAAAAATCTAGGTCCTCAATTGTACTTTTAATAAAGGTCTTTGAGCTGCTCTTTGTCTGATCCCTCACCTAGGTCCTGTTTGTCTTGGGAGACCATAGAAGCCCCCGGACAACATAGTTCCTGGATCAGTGGGACACGCAAACCACAAAGGTGGCGGCTCAGAAAGCAGGTTATATAAATATAACTCCAAAACCAAACATGCAATATGTCTAAACATGCCTGTAATATTGTATCAATGTGAGTTTTCCTAGAATCGGTTGTTTTTGTAAGGTTTGCAAATACAAAAATTAGGTTTTACTCACAATGACAAAATCACACTCAATATGACAGTTATTTAAACATAACTCATAAACCACACAAAAAAATGGCTAATAATGCCTGAAATAATTAATCATTGGGAGTTTTACTGAGTTTTACATTTTGCAAACACAAAAAGTAGTTTTTTACTTGACTGTAATGTTCTTAGAACCCTGAGATAATGGGAAAAAAGCAATAAAAATGTATTTAAACCTAACTCCTAAACAACACATGCAAAATGGCTAATAATGCCTAGGGAGACATGTAACGTTGTTAGTTTAAAAAAATGATCTTTTGTAAAGATATCAAAGACACAAGCTAGTTTTTTTTATTCAATATGACAGTATAACAGTCATACTAAATATGAAAGTTATATAAACATAACTCCAAAACCAAACATGTGTCATGTCTAAAAATGCCTGTAATAATGTATTTACGTGAGTTTGTAAGGTTTGCAAAAACAAAAAGTAGTTTTTTACTCAATATGAAAGTAATGTTCTTAGAATCCTGAGATAATGCGAAAAAAGCAATACAAATGTATTCAAACACAAATTTTAAACCAAACATGTAAAATGTCTAAAAATGCCTGTAATATTGAATCTATATAAGTTTTACTAGAATCAATTGTTTTTGTAAGGTTTGCAAATACAAAAATTAGGTTTTACACATAATGGCATTAAAACTGTAACACTCAATATGACAATTATTTATTTATAACTCCTAACCACACATGAAACATGTCTAATAATGCGTGAAAAAAATTATCTTTGTGAGTGTTACTAGAAACATTTTCTTTTGTAAGGTTTGCAAAGACAGGTTAGTTTTTTTTACTCAATATGACAGTATAACTGCCACACTCAATATGACAGTTATTTAAACATAACTCTTAAACTACACATGAAAAATGATTAACAATGCCTGAAATAATGCATTCTTGTAAGTTTTACTCGAAACATATGCTTTTTTAAGGCTTGCAAACACAAAAATTATTTCTTTACACAATATGACAGTAATGTTCTAAAATTCTGAGAAAATACGAACAAATTAATAAAAAATGATTCCAACATAATTCCTAAACCAAACATGCAAAATGTCTAAAAATGTCTGTAATATTGAATCCATGTGAGTTTTACTAGATTTAAATGATTTTGTAAGGTTTGCAAATACATAAATTAGGTTTTACTTACTATGTCATAACTGACAGTATATGACAGTTATTTAACCATAACTCAAACCACACATGAAAAATGGCTAATAATGCCTGAAATAATGCATCCTTGGCCGTTTTACTCGAAACACATGCTTTTTTAAATCTTGCAAACACAAAAAGTAGTTTTTTTACACAATATGACTGTAATGTTCTTAAAATCCTGAGATAATGCGAAAAAAGCAATAAAAATGTATTTAAACATTACTCCTAAACAAACATATGCAAAATGGCTAATAATGCCTGGAAACATGTATCTTTGTTAGTTTTACTGGAAAAATGATCTTTTGTAAAGTTTGCAAAGACACAAGCCAGTTTTTTTTTATTCAATATGACAGTCATATTAAATATGAAAGTTATATAAACATAACTCCAAAACCAAACATGTGTCATGTCTGAAAATGCCTGTAATAATGTATTAATGTGAGTTTGTAAGGTTTGCAAAAACAAAAAGTAGTTTTTTACTCAATATGAAAGTAATGATCTTAGAATCCTGAGATAATGCGAAAAAAGCAATACAAATGTATTTAAACATAACTCCTAAACAACCCAGGCAAAATGGGTAATAATGCCTGGAGACATTTAGTTTTACTAGAAAATGTATCTTTTGTAAAGTTTGCAAAGACACAAGCTAGTTGTTTTTATTCAATAAGACATTTTAACAGGCATACTATATATGAAAGTTATATAAACATAACTCCAGAACCAAACGTGTGTCATGTCTAAAATTGCCTATAATAATGTATTTATGTGAGTTTGTAAGGTTTGCAAAAACAAAAAGTAGTTTTTTCCTCAATATGAAAGTAAGGATTTTAGAATCCTGAGATAATGCGAAAAAAAGCAATAAAAATGTATTTAAACATAATTCCTAAACAACCCATTCAAAATGGCTAATAATGCCTGGAGACATGTATCTTTGTTAGTTTTACTAGAACAATTATCTTTTGTAAAGATATCAAAGACACAAGCTAGTTTTTTTGATTCAATATGACAGTATAACAGTCCTACTAAATATGAAAGTTATCAAAACATAACTCCAAAACCAAACATGTGTCATGTCTAAAAATGTCTGTAATAATGTATTTATGTGAGTTTGTAAGGTTTGCAACAACAAAAAGTAGTTTTTTACTCAATATGAAAGTAATGATCTCAGAATCCTGAGATAATGCGAAAAAAGAAATAAAAATGTATTTAAACATAATTCCTAAACAACCCATGCAAAATGGGTAATAATGCCTGGAGACATGTATCTTTGTTAGTTTTACTAGAAAAATGATCTTTTGTAAAGTTTGCAAAGACACAAGCTAGTTTTTTTTATTCAATATGACAGTATAACAGTCCTACTAAATATGAAAGTTATCAAAACATAACTCCAAAACCAAACATGTGTCATGTCTAAAAATGCCTGTAATAATGTATTAATGTGAGTTTGTAAGGTTTGCAAAAACAAAAAGTAGTTTTTTACTCAATATGAAAGTAATGATCTTAGGATCCTGAGATAATGCGAAAAAAGCAATAAAAATGTATTTAAACATAACTCCTAAACAACCCAGGAAAAATGGGTAATAATGCCTGGAGACATGTATCTTTGTTAGTTTTACTAGGAAATGTATATTTTGTAAAGTTTGCAAAGACACAAGCTAGTTGTTTTTATTCAATTTGACAGTATAACAGTCATACTAAATATGAAAGTTATATAAACATAACTCCAGAACCAAACGTGTGTCATGTCTAAAATTGCCTATAATAATGTATTTATGTGAGTTTGTAAGGTTTGCAAAAACAAAAAGTAGTTTTTTCCTCAATATGAAAGTAAGGATTTTAGAATCCTGAGATAATGCGAAAAAAGCAATAAAAATGTATTTAAACATAATTCCTAAACAACCCATGCAAAATGGGTAATAATGCCTGGAGACATTTATCTTTGTTAGTTTTACTAGTAAAATGATATTTTGTAAAGATATCAAAGACACAAGCTAGTTTTTTTTATTCAATATGACAGTATAACAGTCATATTAAATATAAAAGTTATATAAACATAACTCCAAAACCAAACATGTGTCATGTCTATAAATGCCTGTAATAATGTATTTATGTGAGTTTGTAAGGTTTGCAAAAACAAAAAGTAGTTTTTTACTCAATATGAAAGTAATGATCTAACAATCCTGAGATAATGCGAAAAAAGCAATAAAAATGTCTTTAAATATAATTCCTAAACAACCCATGCAAAATGGGTAATAATGCCTGGAGACATGTATCTTTGTTAGTTTTACTAGAAAAATGATCTTTTGTAAAGTTTGCAATGACACAAGCTAGTTTTTTTTTTAATTCAATATGACAGTATAACAGTCATACTAAATATGAAAGTTATATAAACATAACTCCCAAACCAAAGATTTGTTATGTCAAAAAATGCCTGTAATAATGTATTTATGTGAGTTTGTAAGGTTTGCAAAACAAAAAGTAGTTTTTTCCTCAATATGAAAGTAAGGATTTTAGAATCCTGAGATAATGCAAAAAAAGCAATAAAAATGTATTTAAACATAATTCCTAAACAACCCATGCAAAATGGGTAATAATGCCTGGAGACATATATCTTTGTTAGTTTTACTAGGAAATGTATATTTTGTAAAGTTTGCAAAGACACAAGCTAGTTGTTTTTATTCAATAAGACAGTATAACAGTCATACTAAATATGAAAGTTATATAAACATAACACCAGAACCAAACGTGTGTCATGTCAAAAATTGCCTATAATAATGTATTTATGTGAGTTTGTAAGTTTTGCAAAAACAAAAAGTAGTTTTTTACTCAATATGAAAGTAATGATCTTAAAATCCTGAGATAATGCGAAAAAAGCAATAAAAATGTCTTTAAACATAATTCCTAAACAACCCATGCAAAATGGGTAATAATGCCTGGAGACATGTATCTTTGTTAGTTTTACTAGAAAAATGAACTTTTGTAAAGTTTGCAACACAAGCTAGTTTTTTTATTCAATAAGACAGTATAACAGTCATACTAAATATGAAAGTTATATGAACATAACACCAGAACCAAACATGTGTCATGTCTAAAAATACCTGTAATAATGTATTTATGTGAGTTTGTAAGGTTTGCAAAAACAAAAAGTAGTTTTTTAGTCAATATGAAAGTAATGATCTTAAAATCCTGAGATAATGCGAAAAAAGCAATAAAAATGTCTTTAAACATAATTCCTAAACAACCCATGCAAAATGGGTAATAATGCCTGGAGACATATATCTTTGTTAGTTTTACTAGGAAATGTATATTTTGTAAAGTTTGCAAAGACACAAGCTAGTTGTTTTTATTCAATAAGACAGTATAACAGTCATACTAAATATGAAAGTTATATAAACATAACTCCAGAACCAAACGTGTGTCATGTCAAAAATTGCCTATAATAATGTATTTATGTGAGTTTGTAAGTTTTGCAAAAACAAAAAGTAGTTTTTTACTCAATATGAAAGTAATGATCTTAAAATCCTGAGATAATGCGAAAAAAGCAATAAAAATGTCTTTAAACATAATTCCTAAACAACCCATGCAAAATGGGTAATAATGCCTGGAGACATGTATCTTTGTTAGTTTTACTAGAAAAATGATCTTTTGTAAAGTTTGCAAAGAAACAAGCTAGTTTTTTTTTTTTCAATATGACAGTATAACAGTCATACTAAATATGAAAGTTATATAAACGTAACTCCAAAACCAAACATGTGTCATGTCAAAAATTGCCTATAATAATGTATTTATGTGAGTTTGTAAGGTTTGCAAAAACAAAAAGTAGTTTTTTACTCAATATGAAAGTAATGATCTTAGAATCCTGAGATAATGCGAAAAAAGCAATAAAAATGTATTTAAACATAACTCCTAAACAACCCAGGCAAAATGGGTAATAATGCCTGGAGACATGTATCTTTGTTAGTTTTACTAGGAAATGTATAGTTTGTAAGGTTTGCAAAGACACAAGCTAGTTGTTTTTATTCAATAAGACAGTATAACAGTCATACTAAATATGAAAGTTATATAAACATAACTCCAAAACCAAACATGTGTCATGTCAAAAATTGCCTATAATAATGTATTTATGTGAGTTTGTAAGGTTTGCAAAACAAAAAGTAGTTTTTTACTCAATATGAAAGTAATGATCTTAGAATCCTGAGATAATGCGAAAAAAGCAATAAAAATGTATTTAAACATAATTCCTAAACAACCCATGCAAAATGGCTAATAATGCCTGGAGACATATATCTTTGTTAGTTTTACTAGGAAATTTATATTTTGTAAAGTTTGCAAAGACACAAGCTAGTTGTTTTTATTCAATAAGACAGTATAACAGTCATACTAAATATGAAAGTTATATGAACATAACACCAGAACCAAACATGTGTCATGTCTAAAAATACCTGTAATAATGTATTTATGTGAGTTTGTAAGGTTTGCAAAAACAAAAAGTAGTTTTTTAGTCAATATGAAAGTAATGATCTTAAAATCCTGAGATAATGCGAAAAAAGCAATAAAAATGTCTTTAAACATAATTCCTAAACAACCCATGCAAAATGGGTAATAATGCCTGGAGACATATATCTTTCTTAGTTTTACTAGGAAATGTATATTTTGTAAAGTTTGCAAAGACACAAGCTAGTTGTTTTTATTCAATAAGACAGTATAACAGTCATACTAAATATGAAAGTTATATAAACATAACTCCAAAACCAAACATGTGTCATGTCAAAAATTGCCTATAATAATGTATTTATGTGAGTTTGTAAGGTTTGCAAAAACAAAAAGTAGTTTTTTACTCAATATGAAAGTAATGATCTTAGAATCCTGAGATAATGCGAAAAAAGCAATAAAAATGTATTTAAACATAACTCCTAAACAACCCAGGCAAAATGGGTAATAATGCCTGGAGACATGTATCTTTGTTAGTTTTACTAGGAAATGTATAGTTTGTAAGGTTTGCAAAGACACAAGCTAGTTGTTTTTATTCAATAAGACAGTATAACAGTCATACTAAATATGAAAGTTATATAAACATAACTCCAAAACCAAACATGTGTCATGTCAAAAATTGCCTATAATAATGTATTTATGTGAGTTTGTAAGGTTTGCAAAACAAAAAGTAGTTTTTTACTCAATATGAAAGTAATGATCTTAGAATCCTGAGATAATGCGAAAAAAGCAATAAAAATGTATTTAAACATAATTCCTAAACAACCCATGCAAAATGGCTAATAATGCCTGGAGACATATATCTTTGTTAGTTTTACTAGGAAATGTATATTTTAAAAAGTTTGCAAAGACACAAGCTAGTTGTTTTTATTCAATATGACAGTATAACAGTCATACTAAATATGAAAGTTATATAAACATAACTCCAAAACCAAACATGTGTCATGTCTAAAAATGCCTGTAATAATGTATTTATGTGAGTTTGTAAGGTTTGCAAAAACAAAAAGTAGTTTTTTAGTCAATATGAAAGTAATGATCTTAGAATCCTGAGATAATGCGAAAAAAGCAATAAAAATGTATTTAAACATAATTCCTAAACAACCCATGCAAAATGGCTAATAATGCCTGGAGACATATATCTTTGTTAGTTTTACTAGGAAATGTATATTTTGTAAAGTTTGCAAAGACACAAGCTAGTTTTTTTTATTCAATATGACAGTATAACAGTCATACTAAATATGAAAGTTATATGAACATAACACCAGAACCAAACATGTGTCATGTCTAAAAATACCTGTAATAATGTATTTATGTGAGTTTGTAAGGTTTGCAAAAACAAAAAGTAGTTTTTTAGTCAATATGAAAGTAATGATCTTAAAATCCTGAGATAATGCGAAAGAAGCAATAAAAATGTCTTTAAACATAATTCCTAAACAACCCATGCAAAATGGGTAATAATGCCTGGAGACATGTATCTTTGTTAGTTTTACTAGAAAAATGAACTTTTGTAAAGTTTGCAACACAAGCTAGTTTTTTTATTCAATATGACAGTATAACAGTCATACTAAATATAAAAGTTATATAAACATAACTCCAAAACCAAACGTGTGTCATGTCTAAAATTGCTTATAATAATGTATTCATGTGAGTTTGTAAGGTTTGCAAAAACAAAAAGTAGTTTTTTACTCAATATGAAAGTAATGATCTTAGAATCCTGAGATAATGCGAAAAAAGCAATAAAAATTCATTTAAACATAATTCCTAAACAACCCATGCAAAATGGGTAATAATGCCTAGAGACATGTATCTTTGTTAGTTTTACTAGGAAATGTATATTTTGTAAAGTTTGCAAAGACACAAGCTAGTTGTTTTTATTCAATAAGACAGTATAACAGTCATACTAAATATGAAAGTTATATAAACATAACTCCAAAACCAAACATGTGTCATGTCTAAAAATGCCTGTA
Source organism: Entelurus aequoreus (assembly GCF_033978785.1). Classification (NCBI taxonomy): domain Eukaryota; kingdom Metazoa; phylum Chordata; class Actinopteri; order Syngnathiformes; family Syngnathidae; genus Entelurus; species Entelurus aequoreus. The sequence continues at coordinate 53,057,156 of NC_084738.1, read as the reverse complement.
ATAATGTATTAATGTGAGTTTGTAAGGTTTGCAAAAACAAAAAGTAGTTTTTTACTCAATATGAAAGTAATGATCTTAAAATCCTGAGATAATGCAAAAAAAGCAATGAAAATGTATTTAAACATAATTCCTAAACAACCCATGCAAAATGGATAATAATGCCTAAAGACATGTATCTTTGTTAGTTTTACTAGAAAATCGAACTTTTGTAAAGTTTGCAAAGACACAAGCTAGTTTTTTTTAATTCAATATGACAGTATAACAGTCATATTAAAAATAAAAGTTATATAAACATAACTCCAAAACCAAACATGTGTTATGTCTAAAAATGCCTGTAATAATGTATTTATGTGAGTTTGTAAGGTTTGCAAAAACAAAAAGTAGTTTTTTACTCAATATGAAAGTAATGATCTTAAAATCCTGAGATAATGCGAAAAAAGCAATAAAAAATATATTTAAACATAATTCCTTATTAACCCATGCAAAATGGGTAATAATGCCTGGAGACATGTATCTTTGTTAGTTTTACTAGAAAAATGATCTTTTGTAAAGTTTGCAAAGACACAAGCTAGTTTTTTTTATTCAATATGACAGTATAACAGTCATACTAAATATAAAAGTTATATAAACATAACTCCAAAACCAAACATGTGTCATGTCTAAAAATGTCTGTAATAATGTATTTATGTGAGTTTGTAAGGTTTGCAAAAACAAAAAGTAGTTTTTTACTCAATATGAAAGTAATGATCTAAGAATCCTGAGATAATGCAAAAAAAGCAATAAAAATGTCTTTAAACATAATTCCTAAACAACCCATGCAAAATGGGTAATAATTCCTGGAGACATATATCTTTGTTAGTTTTACTAGGAAATTTATATTTTGTAAAGTTTGCAAAGACACAAGCTAGTTGTTTTTATTCAATAAGACAGTATAACAGTCATACTAAATATGAAAGTTATATGAACATAACACCAGAACCAAACATGTGTCATGTCTAAAAATACCTGTAATAATGTATTTATGTGAGTTTGTAAGGTTTGCAAAAACAAAAAGTAGTTTTTTAGTCAATATGAAAGTAATGATCTTAAAATCCTGAGATAATGCGAAAAAAGCAATAAAAATGTCTTTAAACATAATTCCCAAACAACCCATGCAAAATGGGTAATAATGCCTGGAGACATATATCTTTGTTAGTTTTACTAGGAAATGTATATTTTGTAAAGTTTGCAAAGACACAAGCTAGTTGTTTTTATTCAATAAGACAGTATAACAGTCATACTAAATATGAAAGTTATATAAACATAACTCAAGAACCAAACGTGTGTCATGTCAAAAATTGCCTATAATAATGTATTTATGTGAGTTTGTAAGTTTTGCAAAAACAAAAAGTAGTTTTTTACTCAATATGAAAGTAATGATCTTAAAATCCTGAGATAATGCGAAAAAAGCAATAAAAATGTCTTTAAACATAATTCCTAAACAACCCATGCAAAATGGGTAATAATGCCTGGAGACATGTATCTTTGTTAGTTTTACTAGAAAAATAATCTTTTATAAAGTTTGCAAAGACACAAGCTAGTTTTTTTTTTTTCAATATGACAGTATAACAGTCATACTAAATATGAAAGTTATATAAACATAACTCCAAAACCAAACATGTGTCATGTCAAAAATTGCCTATAATAATGTATTTATGTGAGTTTGTAAGGTTTGCAAAAACAAAAAGTAGTTTTTTACTCAATATGAAAGTAATGATCTTAGAATCCTGAGATAATGCGAAAAAAGCAATAAAAATGTATTTAAACATAACTCCTAAACAACTCAGGCAAAATGGGTAATAATGCCTGGAGACATGTATCTTTGTTAGTTTTACTAGGAAATGTATATTTTGTAAAGTTTGCAAAGACACAAGCTAGTTGTTTTTATTCAATAAGACAGTATAACAGTCATACTAAATATGAAAGTTATATAAACATAACACCAGAACCAAACATGTGTCATGTCTAAAAATACCTGTAATAATGTATTTATGTGAGTTTGTAAGGTTTGCAAAAACAAAAAGTAGTTTTTTAGTCAATATGAAAGTAATGATCTTAGAATCCTGAGATAATGCGAAAAAAGCAATAAAAATGTATTTAAACATAATTCCTAAACAACCCATGCAAAATGGCTAATAATGCCTGGAGACATATATCTTTGTTAGTTTTACTAGGAAATGTATATTTTGTAAAGTTTGCAAAGACACAAGCTAGTTGTTTTTATTCAATAAGACAGTATAACAGTCATACTAAATATGAAAGTTATATGAACATAACACCAGAACCAAACATGTGTCATGTCTAAAAATACCTGTAATAATGTATTTATGTGAGTTTGTTTGTAAGGTTTGCAAAAACAAAAAGTAGTTTTTTAGTCAATATGAAAGTAATGATCTTAAAATCCTGAGATAATGCGAAAGAAGCAATAAAAATGTCTTTAAACATAATTCCTAAACAACCCATGCAAAATGGGTAATAATGCCTGGAGACATGTATCTCTGTTAGTTTTACTAGGAAATGTATAGTTTGTAAAGTTTGCAAAGACACAAGCTAGTTGTTTTTATTCAATAAGACAGTATAACAGTCATACTAAATATGAAAGTTATATAAACATAACTCCAGAACCAAACGTGTGTCATGTCAAAAATTGCCTATAATAATGTATTTATGTGAGTTTGTAAGGTTTGCAAAAACAAAAAGTAGTTTTTTACTCAATATGAAAGTAATGATCTTAAAATCCTGAGATAATGCGAAAAAAGCAATAAAAATGTATTTAAACATAATTCCTTATTAACCCATGCAAAATGGGTAATAATGCCTGGAGACATGTATCTTTGTTAGTTTCACTAGAAAAATGATCTTTTTTAAAGTTTGCAAAGACACAAGCTAGTTGTTTTTATTCAATAAGACAGTATAACAGTCATACTAAATATGAAAGTTATATAAACATAACTCCAAAACCAAACATGTGTTATGTCTAAAAATGCCTGTAATAATGTATTTATGTTAGTTGGTAAGGTTTTCAAAAACAAAAAGTACTTTTTTACTCAATATGAAAGTAATGATCTAAGAATACTGAGATAATGCGGAAAAAGCAATAATAATGTATTCAAACATAATTCCTAAACAACCCATGCAAAATGGGTAATAATGCCTGGAGACATATATCTTTGTTAGTTTTACTAGGAAATGTATATTTTGTAAAGTTTGCAAAGACACAAGCTAGTTTTTTTTTTATTCAATATGACAGTATAACAGTCATACTAAATATGAAAGTTATATAAACATAACGCCAAAACCAAACATGTGTCATGTCTAAAAATGCCTGTAATAATGTATTTATGTGAGTTTGTAAGGTTTGCAAAAACAAAAAGTAGTTTTTTAGTCAATATGAAAGTAATGATCTTAGAATCCTGAGATAATGCGAAAAAAGCAATAAAAATGTATTTAAACATAACTCCTAAACAACCCAGGCAAAATGGGTAATAATGCCTGGAGACATGTATCTTTGTTAGTTTTACTAGGAAATGTATAGTTTGTAAAGTTTGCAAAGACACAAGCTAGTTGTTTTTATTCAATAAGACAGTATAACAGTAATACTAAATATGAAAGTTATATAAACATAACTCCAGAACCAAACGTGTGTCATGTCAAAAATTGCCTATAATAATGTATTTATGTGAGTTTGTAAGTTTTGCAAAAACAAAAAGTAGTTTTTTACTCAATATGAAAGTAATGATCTTAAAATCCTGAGATAATGCGAAAAAAGCAATAAAAATGTATTTAAACATAATTCCTAAACAACCCATGCAAAATGGCTAATAATGCCTGGAGACATGTATCTTTGTTAGTTTTACTAGAAAAATGATCTTTTGTAAAGTTTGCAAAGACACAAGCTAGTTTTTTTTTATTCAATATGACAGTATAACAGTCATACTAAATATGAAAGTTATATAAACATAACTCCAGAACCAAACGTGTGTCATGTCAAAAATTGCCTATAATAATGTATTTATGTGAGTTTGTAAGTTTTGCAAAAACAAAAAGTATTTTTTTCCTCAATATGAAAGTAAGGATTTTAGAATCCTGAGATAATGCGAAAAAAGCAATAAAAATGTATTTAAACATAATTCCTAAACAACCCATGCAAAATGGCTAATAATGCCTGGAGACATGTATCTTTGTTAGTTTTACTAGAAAATGATATTTTGTAAAGTTTGCAAAGACACAAGCTAGTTTTTTGAAATTAAATATGACAGTATAACAGTCATATTAAATATAAAAGTTACATAAACATAACTCCAAAACCAAACATGTGTCATGTCTAAAAATGCCTGTAATAATGTATTTATGTGAATTTGTAAGGTTTGCAAAAACAAAAAGTACTTTTTTCCTCAATATGAAAGTAATGATCTTAAAATCCTGAGATAATGCGAAAAAAGCAATAAAAATGTATTTAAACATAATTCCTAAACAACCCATGCAAAATGGGTAATAATGCCTGGAGACATGTATCTTTGTTAGTTTTACTAGAAAAATGAACTTTTGTAAAGTTTGCAACACAAGCTAGTTTTTTTATTCAATATGACAGTATAACAGTCATACTAAATATAAAAGTTATATAAACATAACTCCAAAACCAAACATGTGTTATGTCTAAAAATGCCTGTAATAATGTATTTATGTGAGTTTGTAAGGTTTGCTAAAACAAAAAGTAGTTTTTTACTCAATATGAAAGTAATGATCTGAAAATACTGAGATAATGCAAAAAAAGCAATAAAAATGTATTTAAACATAATTCCTAAACAACCCATGCAAAATGGGTAATAATGCCTGGAGACATGTATCTTTGTTAGTTTTACTAGAAAAATGAACTTTTGTAAAGTTTGCAACACAAGCTAGTTTTTTTATTCAATATGACAGTATAACAGTCATACTAAATATAAAAGTTATATAAACATAACTCCAAAACCAAACGTGTGTCATGTCTAAAATTGCTTATAATAATGTATTCATGTGAGTTTGTAAGGTTTGCAAAAACAAAAAGTAGTGTTTTACTCAATATGCGAATAAAGCAATACAAATGTATTCAAACACAACTTTTAAAACAAACATGTAAATTGTCTAAAAATGCCTGTAATATTGAATCTATGTAAGTTTTACTAGAATCAATTGTTTTTGTAAGGTTTGCAATTCCAAAAATTAGGTTTTACACATAATGACATTATAACTTTAACACTCAATATGAAAGTTATTTAATTATAACTCCTAAATACACATGAAACATGTCTAATAGCGTGAAAAAAATTATCTTTGTGAGTGTTGCTAGAAACATTTTTTTTTGTAAGGTTTGCAAGGACACAAGTTAGTTTTTTTTAACTCACTATGACAGTATAACGCCACACTCAATATGACAGTTATTTAAACATAACTCCTAAACCACACCTGAAAAATGGCTAATAATGCCTGAAATAATGCATCTTTGGGAGTTTTACTGGAAAAATATGCTTTTTTTAAGGCTTGCAAACACAAAAATTATTTTTTTACTCAATATGACAGTAATGTTCTAAAAATCCTGAGATAATGTGAAAAAAGCAATACAAATGTATTACAACATAATTCCTAAACCAAACATGCAAAATGTCTGAAAATGCCTGTAATATTGAATCCATGTGAGTTTTATTTGAATCAGTTGTATGGTTTGCTAATACAAAAATTGGGTTTTATGACAAACACAAGTTAGTTTTTTTACTCAATATAACAGTTTAGCTGTCATACTATATATGAAAGTTATATAAACATAACTCCAAAACCAAACATGCATTATGTCCAAAACTGCCTGTAATATTGTATATATGTGAGTTTTACTAGAATCAGGGTTGCAAATACAAAAATTGGGTTTTATGACAGTATACTGTCACACTCAATATGACAGTTATTTAAACATAACTCAAACAACACATGCAAAATGGCTAATAATGCCTGGAGCATGTATCTAGTTAGTTTTACTAGTAAAATGGTATTTTGTAAGGTTTGCAAAGACACAAGTTAGTTGTTTTTTTTATTCAATATGACAGTACAGCTGTCATACTAAATATGAAAGTTATATAAACATTACTCTAAAACCAAACATGCATTATGTCTAAAAATGCCTGTAATATTGTATCTATGTGAGTTTAACTAGATTTAGTTGTTTTTGTAAGGTTTGCAAATACAAAATAAGGGTTTTACTCACTATGACAGTTTACTGTCACACTCAATCTGACAGTTATTTATTTAAACATAACTCCTAAACCACACATGTAAAATGGCTAATAATGCCTGGGGATATGTATCTTTGTGAGTTTTACTAGAAACATTATATTGTGTAAGGTTTAGTTAGTTTTTGTACTCAATCTGACAGTATAACTGTCATTCTAAATCCATCCATTTTCTTCCGCTTACCCGAGGTCGGGTTGCGGGGGCAGCAGCCTGAGCAGAAAATCCCAGACTTCCCTCTCCCCAGCCACTTCGTCCAGCTCTTCTCGGGGTATTCCGAGGCGTTCCCAGGCCAGCCGGGGACAGAGTCTTTCCAATGTGTCCTAGGTCTTCCCCGTGGCCTCCTGCCACACCTCCCTAGAGGCGTTCGGGTGGCATCCTGAGCAGATGCCCGAACCACCTCATGGCTCCTCTCAATGTGGAGGAGCAGCGGCTTTACTTTGAGTTCCTCCCGGATGACGGAGCTTCTCACCCTGTCTCTAAGGGAGAGACCCACCACCCGGCAGAGGAAACACATTTCGGCCGCTTGTCCTTTCGGTCATAACCCAAAGCTGGGAACGTAGATCGACGGTAAATTGAGAGCTTTTCCTTCTGGCTCAGCTCCTTCTTCACCACAACGGATCGATATAGCGTCCTCAATACTGAAGACGCCGCACCAATCCGCCTGTGGATCTCTCGATCCACTCTATCCTCACTCGTGAACAAGACTCCTAGGTACTTGAACTCCTCCACTTGGGGCAAGATCTCCTCCCCAACCTGGAGATGGCACTCGACCCTTTCCTGCGCGAGAACCATGGACTTGGACTTGGAGGTGCTTATTCTCATCCCAGTCGCTTCACACTCAACGACCCTGCCGAGAGTATAGACCTGGTCTACCGTTCCACGACCAGGACGAAAACCACACTGTTCGTCCTGGATCCGAGTTTCCTCCTCTCCAGTACACATGAATAGACCTTACCGGGAAGGCTGAGGAGTGTGTTTCACGATAGTTGGAACACACCCTCCGGTTCCCCTTCTTAAAGAGAGGAACCACCACCCCGGTCTGCCAATCCAGAGGTACCGCCCCCAATGTTCACGCGATGTTGCAGAGTCTTGTCAACCAAGACAGCCCCACAGTATCCAGAGCCTTAAGGAACTCATCCACCACCGGGGCCTTGCCACAGAGGAGCTTTTTAACTACCTAGGCAACCTAAGCCCCAGAAATAGGAGAGTCCACCACAGATTCCCCAGGCACTGCTTGGCCTGTCGGTATGCCCGCTGCCTCTGGAGTCCCATGAGCCAAAAGGACCCGATAGGCTCTTTCTTCAGCTTGACGGCATCCCTCACTGCTGGTGGCCACCAGCGAGTTCTAGGATTACCGCCACGACAGGCACCAAACACCTTGCGGCCACAGCTCCAATCAGCAGGCTCGACAAGAGAGGCACGGAACATGGTCCACTCAGACTCAATGTCCAGCACCTCCCTCGTGACATGTTCAAAGTTCTTCCTTATGTTTGAACATTGTGTTTGTTATGGACAATCCGTGACGAGCACAAAAGTCCAATAACAAAGCACCACTTGGGTTCAGATCCGGGTGGCCATTTTTCCCAATCACGACTCTCCAGGTTTCACTGTCCTTGCCAACATGAGCATTGAAGTCCCCCAACAGAACAAGGGAATCACCCGAGGGAGCACTCTCCAGTACTCCCTCAAGGGAATCCAAAAAGAGTGGGTACTCTGAGCTGCTGTTTGGTGCGTAAACACAAACAACAGTCAGGACCCGTCACCCAACCCGAAGGCGGAGGGAAGCTACCATCTCGTCTACTGGGTTAAAGTCCAACGTGCAGGCTTTGAGCAACAACAATTGCCACCCCAGCCTCTCATTGCTTGCAACGCCAGAGTGGAAGAGAGTCCAGCCCCTCTTGAGAGAACAGGTTCCAGAGCCCTTGCTGTGCGTCGAAGTGAGTCCAACTATATCTAGCTGGAACTTCTTCACCTCGCGCACCAGCTCAGGCTCTTTCCCTCCCAGCGAGGTGACGTTCCACGTCCCAAGAGCGAGCTTATGTAGCCGATAATCGGACCGCCAAGTGCCCTGCCTTCGGCTGCCGCCCAGTTCACACTGCATCCGACCTCTATGACCTCAATGGGCCCATGAGTGGTGAGCCCATTGGAGGGTTGACCCACGTTGCCTCTTCGAGCTGAGCCCGGCAGGGCCCCATGGAGACAGGCCCGGCCACCAGTCGCTCGCCATCGTGCCCCACCTCTGCGCCTGGCTCCACAGGGGTGACCTGCGCCTGGGCGAGAAAAAATCTAGGTCCTCGATTTGTACTTTTCATAAAGGTCTTTGAGCTGCTCTTTGTCTGATCCCTCACCTAGGACCTTTTCTCAGGGGATCCCGAGGCGTTCCCAGGCCAGCCGGGAGACATAGTGTTCCCAATGTGTCCTGGGTCTTCCCCGTGGCCTCCAGGATGACAGAGCTTCACCTTCACCAGGGGTGTCAAACTCAAATACAGAGTGGGCCAAAGTTTAAAACTGAACAAAGTCGCGGGCCAAGGTTGAACAAATTAACCTTTTAATAGGGACCCAAACAAGTTTTGCATTGAATATTGAACAAGCAAGGCTTATATAACTTTATAGTGACATGCAAAATGGAGTTTCAAATAATAATAATAATAATTAAAAAACATCAATTGCATATCAAATACAATTTAAATAAAAATTGAATGCCTCTTTTCTATTTGCAGCCTTCTGAGGCAAATATCAACATTAACTTTTTCCACAGGCTAATAAATTTGAAAATAAAATAACAATGAATAAAACAACCATTCAGGACTTTAAACTGCTCAGTTTGCAACACACTGATCTAATTTGATGTGCCCAAGCCAGATACCTGGCATCTTTTTTTAGATGCTAGTTCTTTAACGTCGGGGCTCAGGCTTTGAGCTGAGGCAACTTTCATTATCGAACGAAGGTGTTCAACAGTCATATCTCGTACACCCAATTCTAACATCATTCACACCCAGTCACAAGAAATGTGCAGCTTCAGCACGCATACACAAATGAATGCAACGCATACTTCATCAACAGCGATACAGGTTACACTGAGAGTGCCAGTATAAAAAACTTTAACACTGTTAGAAATATACGCCACACTGTGAACCCACACCAAACAAAAATAAAAAACACTTTTCAGGAGAACATCCGCACCGTAACATAACATAAACACAAAAGAACAAATACCCAGAATCTTTTGCAGCACTAACTCTTTCGGGACGCTACAAAATACACCCCCCCCCCCCCCCCCCCCCCCCCACACACACACACACCTTGTAGCGTCCCGGAAGATTTAGTGCTACAAAGGGTTCCGGGTATTTGTTCTGTTGTGTTTATGTTGTGTTACGGTGCGGATGTTCTCCCGAAATGTGTTTGTCATTCTTGTTTGGTGTGGATTCACAGTGTAGAGTATATTTCTAAAAGTCTTAAAGTTATTTATTTGGCTACCGTCAGTGTAACCTGTATCGCTGTTGATGAAGTATGCGTTGCATTCAAGTGTGTGTGGGTGCAGAAGCTGCACTGACATGAAACTGGGCCGGCACTTGTTTGACTAGCTGAAAAAAAAAAGAAAAATTCGGGAGGAGTGCTGGAGTCATTCCCGGGAGGGTTGGCAAGTATTAGAAGTAGCGGTGAATGCGGTGTTACCGCGGCACTGCCGCAATGTATAATCGACGGTCCAGCTTTAGTGTTAATTTGATATTGCTTCAAGGGCCAAGTCAAATTACACGTTGGGCCAAATTTGGCCCACTGGACAGAGTTTGACACCCATGACCTTCACTGTAAAAAATTACTGTAAAAATAAAAAATAAAATTACAGTTATATACTCCATCCATCCATCCATTTTCTACCGCTTATTCCCTTCGGGGTCGCTGGAGCCTATCTCAGCTACAATCGGGCGGAAGGCGGGGTACACCCTGGACAAGTCGCCACCTCATCGCAGGGCCAACACAGATAGACAGACAACATTCACACTCACATTCACACACTAGGGCCAATTTAGTGTTGCCAATCAACCTATCATGTTCTTCTTAAATGCAGTTAAGTACTGTAAATGTTGTTGCATTTTTCAAAAAATATCGACCAGCAGTAAGTTACTGTAAAACCTACAGTGTAATTCAGTATTTTTCAGACTTGTTTCTTGGGTCCGCCCACAATTCGTCCAACCGAGCTTCATTTCACCTGGCCGACCCTGCTAAATCCATCCTACTGCATCGTGTGTTTTTGATAACAAGGTAAGAGTCACTTGTACCTTGATGTGTAATTTTCTGTTTGAATTACTTTATATATATATTTATAAAGTCCGAAATGACATAGCGTCACAGTCAGCATCACAGACACTATCGTTGACCACGCGCATGTACCGCCGCATGCTAGCCAGCTAAGTTTTCTTCTTTTTTGTCATAGTCATCATAAAAGATGATAACTTGCAACATATGTGCTACGACTTACAGCAATGTATTTGCGTATGTTAGACACATGCGAAGTCATAGTTGTATGCCTAATGCATCGTTTAAGTGTGCTTTCCCTAAATGCACAAGAGTTTTTTCCAACTTCTCAGCCTTCAAAACTCACAGCCGTCGTCATAAATATGGCAAGAGTAGGACTGATATGTATAGCGCAGAAGGTTTACCTTGTAATATTGTCTCATGTAGCGCAAAGTGCGATGATATACGGGCCTTTCTCCTGCATTTGAAAAGTCATATTACCGAAGGTAGGACAGTTGCGTGCCCCTTCAGTCAATGTGAAAAAAGATTTACAGTTAAGTCTACTTCCACATCGCACGCGTCAAGGAAGCACTACGGCTACACTGAACGAAGTTTGACTTGATCAACAGCAAATCCAAGCAGCTCTTGTGTTATTAACACTGATGATGACTATTGTGATATGCAACTTGAGAATTCAGGATATTCCTGTTATAAAGACATGGAGGTCTACTTGCATTAAAAAAATGTTCACAGCACTGAAAAAAGGTTGAGAACCACTGCCTTAGGACAGTGGTTCTCAACCTTTTTTCAGTGATGTACCCCTGTGAACATTTTTTAAATTCAAGTACCCCCTAATCAGAGCAAAGCGTTTTTGGTTGAAAAAAAGAGATAAAGAAGTAAAACACAGCACTATGTCATCAGTTTCTGATTTATTAAATTGTATAACAGTGCAAAATATTGCTCATTTGTTGTGGTCTTTCTTGAACTATTTGGAAAAAAAGATATAAAAATAACTAAAAACTTGTTGAAAAATAACCAAGTGATTCAATTATAAATAAAGATTTTTACACATAGAAGTAATCAACTTAAAGTGCCCTCTTTGGGGATTGTAATAGAGATCCATCTGGATTCATGAACTTCATTCTCAACATTTCTTCACAAAAAAAGAAATCTTTAACATCAATATTTATGGAACATGTCCACTACGCTTTAACCAAGCCTCCATTGTTTTCTACATGGATAGTTGATTGACAGTTGGTGCCGTGTGGCACCGCCAGGTAGGGTCAAACCATCATGGCATGGGGGAAACTCTGGCTTTATGGTAATGAATGGAATAGCCTACTTGATTAGTTGTTCAGTTTATGAACTTACATTCATATTTTGTCGAAGTATTATTCAATAAATATACTTATAAAGGATTTTTGAATTGTTGCTATTTTTAGAATATTAAAAAAAAAATCTCACGTACCCCTTGGCATACCTTCAAGTACCCCCAGGAGTACGTGTACCCCCATTTGAGAACCACTGCCTTAGGAGACTAGATGTAAACAGAGGAAAGAGAGAGCAAGTGAGGTGGCCATTCCAAATACTTTTAAAATGCTACCCATATTGGATACTGTTTAGGAGCATAAACTGCATTTCTTGACTGTACCAGTTGCTGGTGACAAAGTCACAATAAAACGTTGGATGATCAGCATGGAAGGTGATGTCATCTGCAAAGGCGTCCAACCTAGCTTAATCTCAGGGCTTGCTGCCCTTCTTGCCACATACTATGTGTTCAACTTGGAATACCAAGAGGAAGGTCCTCGGACATTGGAATTTGTTCAAAGGTAAATCCTCTTGATACTGTTAAAATACTGTTAGGATATTTTATTTTATATTTCTCACCTCTGTTCAGGAATTTGACTTGTCATTTCCCCAATTTGGTGCCTTAAATCAATGACTCTTCTGTTCCTTTGTGGACCTTCTTATTAGGGACCGACGCACCCGTTTGACTCGAGGATACAGAGAAGGTAATGTGCAGGTAAAGATATGTTGACTGGGTCAAAGAAGGAAGCACCTGTTTGACCCCAGGATGCAGAAAAAGTAGGTACTTTGCAGGTAAAGATATGTTGACTGGATGATGGCAGGAAGCACCAGCTTGACCCGAGAATGCAGAGCAAGTAGGTAATGTGCGGGTGAAGATATGTTGAATGGGTAAAATGGGTGAAAGAAGGAAGCGCAGGTGTGGTCGAGGCCATGCAGACAAGGTAGGTATGTGCAGGTGAAGATATGTTGTATGGTGAAAGAAAGAAGCACCAGTGTGACCCAAGGATGCAGGGAAGGTAGGTAATGTGCAGGTAAAGATATGTTGAATGGGTGAAGGCAGGAAACACCAGCTAGACGCCAGGATACAGAGAAGGTAGGTAATGTGCAGGTAAAGATATGTTGAATGAGTAAAGGCAGGAAACACCAGCTTGACTCCAGGATACAGAGAAGGTAGGTAATGTGCAGGTAAAGATATGTTGAATGGGTAAAGGTAGAAAGCACCAGCGTGACCACACTATGCAGAGAAGGTAGGTAATGTGCAGGTAAAGATATGTTGAATGGGTAAAGGCAAGAAGCACCAGTGTGACCCCAGGATGCAGAGAAGATAGGTAATGAGCAGGTAACGATATGTTAAATGGGTGAAAGCAGGAAACATCAGCGTAAATACATGGTCCCGTAGATGGAGAGAAAACATAAATAGAGAGAGGGATTGGGGAGGCTTTAGCATTGTCTTCCTCTCTGAATTTGTCTTAATGGGTTTTAGAGCATTCACTCATCTACAGCTGTGGTTATGGTATAGGCTCACATATATCCTAAAATTGATATTAATATTTGTGCAGTGCATATTCCTAAATAACAATGTGAGGGGGGTTCTGTATCGACTGCAAGTCATCTTCAATCACAACAGAATATCTAATATGCTTTCTCTCTTTTTTAGGCGATTCATTGGCGTTAACCCTGAGAGGGGAACAAAGGCTAGCCAGGGAAAGGTGGTGTCCAAGAAGACCGGGAAGCTGGTCCAGAAAAAGGCAGCAACTGTAAATCCTCACGTAGCCACCCTTATAAAACATCTCACAGACTTTGAGTGGGGCTTTATGTAGCCGACAACTAAACACTGGACTCGTGTTCAGTGTTTTGTCTCCAGTTAGAAATTAAGTGGACATGTTATAAATGTTAAAATGCTTTACTGAAAATAAGAAGAATGCACTAAATGTACAATGAATGTATTTGATGCACTTTAAAATAATTGGTTAATAAAAACATAATCTTGCAAGGCCATTTCTCCAGTCATTTTTATGCCAGCAGATTGCAGGGGTTTTGATTTTGAAAAATTAAAAGTTCAACTCATTAACTTCTAGTGGCATTATACTGTAAAGCTCAGTCTATAGTGCTTACAATTATTTTACTGTAATTAACTGTTAATGGATATTACAGTAGATACACTAAAATAACAGTGTAATGCCGCTAAACAGATGACAGTATTATGCTGTGAAGCGTATATTTGATACAGCACAGTGCTGTGATACTTTTTAAAGTAATAAACTGTAGTGATAAATCACAGTATGTGTGCTGTAGAAAAACAGTTTTATACTGGAACCATTAGCTGCCAGTAGGTTACTGTAATTAAACGGTGACAATTCTTACAGTAAGGGAGAGACCCGCCACCCAGCGGAGAAAACTCATTTCGGCCACTTGTACCCGTGATCTTGTCCTTTCGGTCATAACCCAAAGCTCAAGACCATAGGTGAGGATGGGAACGTAGATTGACCGGTAAATTGAGAGCTTTTCCTTCTGGCGCAGCTCCTTCTTACCACAACGAATCGATATAGCGTCCTCATTACTGAAGACGCCGCACCGATCAGCCTGTGCATCTCACGATCCACTCTTCCCTCACTCATGAACAAGACTCCAGGTACTTGAACTCATCCACTTGGGGCAAGATCTCCTGCCCAACCTCGAGATGGCACTCCACCCTTTCCCGGGCGAGAACCTTGGACTTGGAGGTGCTGATTATCATCCCAGTCGCTTCACACTCGGCTGCGAACCAATCCAATGAGAGCTGAAGATCCTGGCCGGTTAAAGCCATAAGGACCACATCATCTGCAAAAAGGAGAGACCTAATCCTGCAGCCACCAAACCGGATCCCCTAAACGCCATGACTGCGCCTAGAAATTCTGTCCATAAAATGTATGAACACATTTGGTGACAAAGGGCAGCCAACACAAGGGTTGGACTCCGGTCCAACCCTCACTGGAAAGGGGTCCGACTTACTGCTGGCAATGCGGACCAAGCTCTGACACTGATCATACAGGGAGCGACCCGCCACAATCAGACATGCCGATACCCCATACTCTCTGAGCACTCCCCACAGGACTTCCCGGGGTGGCCACGGTCGAATGTCTTCTCCAAGTCCACAAAGCACATGTAGACTGGTTGGACAAACTCCCATGCACACTCAAGGACCCTGCCGAGAGTATAGATCTGGTCTACCGTTCCACGACCAGGACGAAAACCACACTGTTCGTCCTGGATCCGAGGTTCCTCCTCTCCAGTACACATGAATAGACCTTACCGGGAAGGCTGAGGAGTGTGATCTACGATAGTTGGAACACACCCTCCGGTTCCCCTTCTTAAAGAGAGGAACCACCACCCCGGTCTGCCAATCCAGAGGTACCGCCCCTGATGTCCACGCGATGTTGCAGAGTCTTGTCAACTAAAACAGCCCCACAGCATCCAGAGCCTTAAGGAACTCCGGACGGAGCTCATCCACCCCCGGGGCCTTGCCACCGAGGAGCTTTTTAACTACCTTGGCAACCTCAGCCCCAGAAATAGGAGAGCCCACCACAGATTCCCCAGGCACTGCTTGGCCTGTCGGTATGCCCGCTGCCTCTGGAGTCCCATGAGCCAAAAGGACCAGATAAGCTCTTTCTTCAGCTTGACGGCATCCCGCACTGCTGGTGGCCACCAGCGGGTTCTAGGATTACCGCCACGACAGGCACCAAACACCTTGCGGCCACAGCTCCAATCAGCTGGCTTGACAAGAGAGGCACGGAACATGATCCATTCAGACTCAATGTCCAGCACCTCCTTTGTGACATGTTCAAAGTTCCTCCGGAGGTGGAAAAAGAAACTCTCTCTGACAGGAAGAACCTGTCAGAGAGAGGTAAAAAGTGGACTTGAAGTGGGTGTGGCATGGATGATTGTTTGGCGCCCAATAAAAGACTTGATGGAGGATTCTTCAGTCAGCAGATGTTAAAGCAGCATAAATCTACTGGAGCCTATCCCAGTGCACCTTGGCACTGGACAGGTGAAATGACAAACAGGTGTGTGCATCAGTCGCGGCGCGGCGCCATAGGCATTCCCAAAAGACTCTCACAATGCGTTTGGGCCTGCCAGGTCTGTCCGGGATCCTACCCCACCATCGGAGCCAGCTCACCAGGTGGTGATCGGTAGAAAGCTCGCCCCTCTCTTCACCCGAGTGTCCAAAACACGAGGCCGCAAATCCCTTGACACAACTACAAAGTCAATCAAGGAACTGCGGCCGAGGGTGTCCTGGTGCCAAGTGCACATATGGACACCCTTATGTTTGAACATTGTGTGACGAGCACAAAAGTCCAATAACAAAGCACCACATGGGTTCAGATCCGGGTGGCCATTTTTCCCAATCACGACTCTCCAGGTTTCAAAGTCGTTGCCAACATGAGCGTTGAAGACCCCCAGCAGAACAAGGGAATCACCCGAGGGAGCACTCTCAAGGGAATCCAAAAAGAGTGGGTACTCTGAGCTGCTGTTTGGTGCGTAAACACCAACAACAGTCAGGACCCGTCACCCAACCCGAAAGCGGAGGGAAGCTACCATCTCGTCTTCTGGGTTAAGTCCAACGTGCAGGCTTTGAGCCGGGGGGCAACAAGAATTGCCAACCCAGCCTCTCATTACTTGCAACGCCAGAGTGGAAGAGAGTCCAACCCCTCTTGAGAGAACAGGTTCCAGAGCCCTTGCTGTGCGTCGAAGTGAGTCCAGCTTTATCTAGCCGGGAACTTCTCCACCTCGCGAGGTGACGTTCCACGTCCCAAGAGCGAGCTTATGTAGCCGATAATCGGACCGCCAAGTGCCCTGCCTTCGGCTCCCGCCCAGCTAACACTGCACCCGACCTCTATGACCCAGCCCATGAGTGGTGAGCCTATTGCAGGGGGGACCCATGTTGCCTCTTCGAGCTGGGCCCCATGGGCACCAGTCGCTCGCCATCGTGCCCCACCTCTGGGCCTGGCTCCACAGGGGAGCCACGGTGACCCGCGTCCGGGCGAGAAAATATCTAGGTCCTCGATTTGTACTTTTCATAAAGGTCTTTGAGCTGCTCTTTGTCTGATTCCTCACCTAGGACCTGTTTGTCTTGGGGTACCCTATCAGGGGGCATAGAAGCCCCCGGACAACATAGCTCCTAGGATCAGTGGGACACGCAAACCACAAAGGTGGCGGCTCAGAAAGCAGGTTATATAAACATAACTCCAAAACCAAACATGCAAGATGTCTAAACATGCCTGTAATATTGTATCAATGTGAGTTTTAGTAGAATCGGTTGTTTTTTTAAGGCTTGCAAACACAAAACGTTTTTTTTTACTCAATATGACAGTAAGTTCTTAAAATGCTGAGATAATGTGAAAAAAGCAATACAAATGTATTCCAACATGATTCCTAAACCAAACATGCAAAATGTCTAAAAATGCCTGTAATATTGAATCCATGTGAGTTTTACTAGAATCATTTGTTTTTGTAAGGTTTGCAAATACAAAAATTTAGTTTTATGACGGACACAAGTTAGTTTTTTTACTCATTATAACAGTATAGATGTCATACTATATATTAAAGTTATATAGACATAACTCGAAAACCAAACGTGCATTATGTCCAAAATTGCCTGTAATATTGTATAGATGTGAGTTTTACTAGAATCAGGTTTGCAAATACAAAAATTGGGTTTTATGACAGTATACTGTCACACTCAATATGACAGTATAACTGTCATACTAAATCCATCCATTTTCTTCCGCTTATCCGAGGTCGGGTTGCGGGGGCAGCAGCCTAAGCAGAGAGCCCAGACTTCCCTCTCCCCAGCCACTTCGTCCAGCTCTTCTCGGGGGATCCCGAGGCGTTCCCAGGCCATAGTCTTTCCAATGTATCGTAGGTCTTCCCCATGGCCTCCTGCCGTTCGGACCTAGGGAGGCGTTCGGGTGGCATCCTGAGCAGATGCCCGAACCACCTCATCTGGCTCCTCTCAATGTGGAGGAGCAGCGGCTTTACACTGAGTTCCTCCCAGATGACAGAGCTTCTCACCCTATCTCTAAGGGAGAGACCCACCACCCGGCGGAGGAAACTCATTTCGGCCGCTTGTACCCGTGACCTTGTCCTTTCGGTCATAACCCAAAGCTCATGACCATAGGTGAGGATGGGAACGTTGATCGACCGGTAAATTGAAAGCTTTTCCTTCTGGCTCAGCTCCTTCTTCACCACAACGGATCGATATAGCGTCCTCATTACTGAAGACGCCGCACCGATCCGCCTTCAGATCTCACAATCCACTCTATCCTCACTCGTGAACAAGACTCCTAGGTACTTGAACTCCTTCACTTGGGGCAAGATCTCTTTCCCAACCTCGAGATGGCACTCCACCCTTTCCCGGGCGAGAACCATGGACTCGGACTTGGAGGTGCTGATTCTCATCCCAGTCGCTTCACTGCGAACCGATCCAATGAAAGCTGAAGATCTTGGCCAGTTGAAGCCATCAGGACCACATCATCTGCAAAAAGCAGAGACCTAATCCTGCAGCCACCAAACCAGGCGCAGTCATGGCGTTGAGGGGATCCTCAAAGCCATGACTGCGCCTAGATATTCTGTCCATTAAAGTTATGAACAGAATCGGTGACAAAGGGCAGCCTTGGCGGAGTCCAACCCTCACTGGAAAGGGGTCCGACATACTGCCGGCAATGCGGACCAAGCTCTGACACTGATCATACAGGGAGACACCCGCCACAATCAGACATGCCGATACTCCATACTCTCTGAGCACTCCCCACAGGATTTACCGGGGGCCAAGGTCGAATGTCTTCTCCAAGTCCACAAAACTTATGTAGACTGGTTGGGCAAACTCCCATGCACACTCAAGGACCCTGCCGAGAGTATAGAGCTGGTCTACCGTTCCACGACCAGGACGAAAACCACACTGTTCGTCCTGGATCCGAGGTTCCTCCTCTCCATTACACATGCATAGACCTTACCGGGAAGGCTGAGGAGTGTGATCTACGATAGTTGGAACACACCCTCCGGTTCCCCTTCTTAAAGAGAGGAACCACCACCCCGGTCTGCCAATCCAGAGGTACCGCCCCCGATGTAGACGCAATGTTGCAGAGTCTTGTCAACCAAGACTGCCCCACAGCATCCAGAGCCTTAAGGAACTTAACTTAACTACCTTGGCAACCTCAGCCCCAGAAATAGGAGAGCCCACCACAGACTTCCCAGGCACTGTTTCCTCATAGGAAGACGTGTTGGTGGGACTGAGGAGGTCTCGCTTGGCCTGTCGGTATGCCCACTGCCTCTGGAGTCCCATGAGCCAAAAGGACCCGGTGGCTCTTTCTTCAGCTTGACAGCATCCCTCACTGCTGGTGGATTACCGCCACGACAGGCACCAAACACCTTGCGGCCACAGCTTCAATCAGCTGGCTCAACAAGAGAGGAACGGAACATGGTCCACTCAGACTCAATGTCCAGCACCTCCCTCGTGACATGTTCAAAGTTCTTCCGGACATGTTCAAAGTTCTTCAGGAGACTCTGCTAGGTGTTCCCAGCAGACCCCTACAATGCGTTTGGGCCTGCCAGGTCTGACCGGCATCCTCCCCTACCATCGGAGCCAGCTCACCACCAGGTGGTGGTTGGTAGAAAGCTCTGCCCCTCTCTTCACCGAGTGTCCAAAACATGAGGCCGCAAATCCCATGACACAACTACAAAGTCAATCATGCGGCCGAGGGTGTCCTTGTGCCAAGTACACATATGGACACCCTTATGTTTGAACATTGTGTTTGTTATGGACAATCCGTGACAAGCACAAAAGTCCAATAACAAAGCACCACTTGGGTTCAGATCCGGGTGGCCATTTTTCCCAATCACGACTCTCCAGGTTTCACTGTCGTTGCCAACATAGCGTTGAAGTCCACCAGCAGAACAAGGGAATCACCCTAGGGAGCACTCTCCAGTACTCCCTCAAGGGAATCCAAAAAGAGTTGGTACTCTGAGCTGCTGTTTGGTGTGTAAACACAAACAACAGTCAGGACCCGTCACCCAACCCGAAGGCTGAAGGAAGCTACCATCTCGTCTATTGGGTTTAAAGTCCAACGTGCAGGCTTTGAGCCGGGGGGCAACAAGAATTGCCACCCCAGCCTCTCATTAGTTGCAACGCCAGTGTGGAATCTCTTCCACTCTGGCGTTGCAAGTAATGAAAGTTCAGCTCAGTCCAGCCCCTCTGAGAGAACAGGTTCCAGAGCCCTTGCTGTGAGTCCAACTATATCTAGCCGGGAACGTCTCCACCTCAAGCACCAGCTCAGGCTCCTTCCCTCCCAGCGAGGTGACGTTCCATGTCCCAAGAGCGAGCTTATGTAGCCGATAATCGGACCACCAAGTGCCCTGCCTTCGGCTGCCGCCCAGCTCACACTGCACCCTCTATGACCCAGCCCATGAGTGGTGAGCCCTGGAGTGGGGTTCCACGTTGCCTCTTCGAGCTGAGCACGGCTGGGCCCCATGGGGACAGGCCCGTCAATCGCCATCGTGCCACACCTCTGGGCCTGGCTCCACAGGGGAGCCACGGTGACCTGCGTCCGGGCGAGAAAAAATCTAGGTCCTCAATTGTACTTTTAATAAAGGTCTTTGCGCTGCTCTTTGTCTGAGCCCTCACCTAGGACCTGTTTGTCTTGGGAGACCATAGAAGCCCCCGGACAACATAGTTCCTGGATCAGTGGGACACGCAAACCACAAAGGTGGCGGCTCAGAAAGCAGGTTATATAAATATAACTCCAAAACCAAACATGCAATATGTCTAAACATGCCTGTAATATTGTATCAATGTGAGTTTTCCTAGAATCGGTTGTTTTTGTAAGGTTTGCAAATACAAAAATTAGGTTTTACTCACAATGACAAAATCACACTCAATATGACAGCTATTTAAACATAACTCATAAACCACACAAAAAAATGGCTAATAATGCCTGAAATAATGAATCATTGGGAGTTTTACTGAGTTTTACATTTTGCAAACACAAAAAGTAGTTTTTTACTTGACTGTAATGTTCTTAGAACCCTGAGATAATGGGAAAAAAGCAATAAAAATGTATTTAAACCTAACTCCTAAACAACACATGCAAAATGGCTAATAATGCCTAGGGAGACATGTAACGTTGTTAGTTTAAAAAAAATGATCTTTTGTAAAGATATCAAAGACACAAGCTAGTTTTTTTTATTCAATATGACAGTATAACAGTCATAATACATATGAAAGTTATATAAACATAACTCCAAAACCAAACATGTGTCATGTCTAAAAATGCCTGTAATAATGTATTTATGTGAGGTTGTAAGGTTTACAAAAACAAAAAGTAGTTTTTTACTCAATATGAAAGTAATGTTCTTAGAATCCTGAGATAATGCGAAAAAAGCAATACAAATGTATTCAAACACAAATTTTAAACCAAACATGTAAAATGTCTAAAAATGCCCGTAATATTGAATCTATATAAGTTTTACTAGAATCAATTGTTTTTGTAAGGTTTGCAAATACAAAAATTAGGTTTTACACATAATGACATTAAAACTGTAACAC
Source organism: Entelurus aequoreus (assembly GCF_033978785.1). Taxonomy (NCBI): domain Eukaryota; kingdom Metazoa; phylum Chordata; class Actinopteri; order Syngnathiformes; family Syngnathidae; genus Entelurus; species Entelurus aequoreus. The sequence continues at coordinate 53,035,732 of NC_084738.1, read as the reverse complement.
TCAATATGACAATTATTTATTTATAACTCCTAACCACACATGAAACATGTCTAATAATGCGTGAAAAAAATTATCTTTGTGAGTGTTACTAGAAACATTTTCTTTTGTAAGGTTTGCAAGACAGGTTAGTTTTTTTTACTCAATATGACAGTATAACTGCCACACTCAATATGACAGTTATTTAAACATAACTCTTAAACTACACATGAAAAATGATTAACAATGCCTGAAATAATGCATTCTTGTAAGTTTTACTCGAAACATATGCTTTTTTAAGGCTTGCAAACACAAAAATTATTTTTTTACTCAATATGACAGTAATGTTCTAAAATTCTGAGAAAATACGAACAAATTAATAAAAATGATTCCAAAATAATTCCTAAACCAAACATGCAAAAGTCTAAAAATGTCTGTAATATTGAATCCATGTGAGTTTTACTAGATTTAAATGATTTTGTAAGGTTTGCAAATACATAAATTAGGTTTTACTTACTATGTCATAAAAAAATGGCTAATAATGCCTGAAATAATGCATCCTTGGCCGTTTTACTCGAAACACATGCTTTTTTAAATCTTGCAAACACAAAAAGTAGTTTTTACCCAATATGAAAGTAATGATCTAAGAATCCTGAGATAATGCGAAAAAAGCAATACAAATGTATTTAAACATTACTCCTAAACAACATATGCAAAATGGCTAATAATGCCTGGAAACATGTATCTTTTTTAGTTTTACTAGAAAATGTATCTTTTATAAAGTTTGCAAAGACACAAGCTAGTTGTTTTTTTTTCTCACTAAAACAGCATAACAGTCATACTAAATATGAAAGTTATATAAACATAACTCCAGAACCAAACGTGTGTCATGTCTAAAATTGCCTATAATAATGTATTTATGTGAGTTTGTAAGGTTTGCAAAAACAAAAAGTAGTTTTTTCCTCAATATGAAAGTAAGGATTTTAGAATCCTGAGATAATGCGAAAAAAGCAATAAAAATGTATTTAAACATAATTCCTAAACAACCCATGCAAAATGGCTAATAATGCCTGGAGACATGTATCTTTGTTAGTTTTACTAGAAAAATGATCTTTTGTAAAGTTTGCAAAGACACAAGCTAGTTTTTTTAAATTCAATATGACAGTATAACAGTCATATTAAATATAAAAGTTATATAAACATAACTCCAAAACCAAACATGTGTCATGTCTAAAAATGCCTGTAATAATGTATTTATGTGAGTTTGTAAGGTTTGCTAAAACAAAAAGTAGTTTTTTACTCAATATGAAATTAATGATCTAAGAATCCTGAGATAATGCGAAAAAAGCAATAAAAATGTATTTAAACATAATTCCTAAACAACCCATGCAAAATGGGTAATAATGCCTGGAGACATGTATCTTTGTTAGTTTTACTAGAAAAATGATCTTTTGTAAAGTTTGCAAAGACACAAGCTAGTTTTTTTTAATTCAATATGACAGTATAACAGTCATACTAAATATACATGTTATATAAACATAACTCCAAAACCAAACATGTGTCATGTCTAAAAATGTCTGTAATAATGTATTTATGTGAGTTTGTAAGGTTTGCAAAAACAAAAAGTAGTTTTTTACTCAATATGAAAGTAATGATCTTAGAATCCTGAGATAATGCGAAAAAAGCAATAAAAATGTATTTAAACATAACTCCTAAACAACCCAGGCAAAATGGGTAATAATGCCTGGAGACATGTATCTTTGTTAGTTTTACTAGAAAAATGATATTTTTTAAAGTTTGCAAAGACACAAGCTAGTTGTTTTTATTCAATAAGACAGTATAACATTATTACTAAATATGAAAGTTATATAAACATAACTCCAAAACCAAACATGTGTCATGTCTAAAAATGCCTGTAATAATGTATTAATGTGAGTTTGTGAGGTTTGCAAAAACAAAAAGTAGTTTTTTACTCAATATGAAAGTAATCATCTTAAAATCCTGAGATAATGCGAAAAAAGCAATACAAATGTATTTAAACATAATTCCTAAACAACCCATGCAAAATGAGTAATAATGCCTGGAGACATGTATCTTTGTTAGTTTTACTAGAAAAATTATCTTTTTTAAAGTTTGCAAAGACACAAGCTAGTTGTTTTTATTCAATAAGACAGTATAACAGTCATACTAAATATGAAAGTTATATAAACATAACTCCAGAACCAAACGTGTGTCATGTCTAAAATTGCCTATAATAATGTATTTATGTGAGTTTGTAAGGTTTGCTAAAACAAAAAGTAGTTTTTTACTCAATATGAAAGTAATGATCTAAGAATCCTGAGACAATGCGAAAAAAGCAATAAAAATGTATTTAAACATAATTCCTAAACAACCCATGCAAAATGGGTAATAATGCCTGGAGACATGTATCTTTGTTAGTTTTACTAGAAAAATGATCTTTTGTAAAGTTTGCAAAGACACAAGCTAGTTTTTTTTTTATTCAATATGACAGTATAACAGTCATACTAAATATAAAAGTTATATAAACATAACTCCAGAACCAAACGTGTGTCATGTCTAAAATTGCTTATAATAATGTATTCATGTGAGTTTGTAAGGTTTGCAAAAACAAAAAGCAGTGTTTTACTCAATATGAAAGTAATGATCTTAGAATCCCGAGATAATGCTAATAAAGCAATACAAATGTATTCAAACACAACTTTTAAACCAAACATGTAAATTGTCTAAAAATGCCTGTAATATTGAATCTATGTAAGTTTTACTAGAATCAATTGTTTTTGTAAGGTTTGCAAATACAAAAATTTGGTTTTACACATAATGACATTATAACTTTAACACTCAATATAAAAGTTATTTAATTATAACTCCTAAATACACATGAAACATGTCTAATAGCGTGAAAAAAAATATCTTTGTGAGTGTTGCTAGAAACATTTTCTTTTGTAAGGTTTGCAAAGACACAAGTTAGTTTTTTTTAACTCAATATGACAGTATAACGCCACACTCAATATGACAGTTATTTAAACATAACTCCTAAACCACACCTGAAAAATGGCTAATAATGCCTGAAATAATGCATCTTTGGGAGTTTTACTGGAAACATATGCTTTTTTAAGGCTTGCAAACACAAAAATTATTTGTATTGTATTATGTATTACAACATAATTCCTAAACCAAACATGCAAAATGTCTGAAAATGCCTGTAATATTGAATCCATGTGAGTTTTATTTGAATCAGTTGTATGGTTTGCTAATACAAAAAATGGGTTTTATGACAAACACAAGTTAGTTTTTTTTACTTATTATAACAGTTTAGCTGTCATACTATATATGAAAGTTATAAAAACATAACTCCAAAACCAAAACCAAACATGCATTATGTCCAAAACTGCCTGTAATATTGTATATATGTGAGTTTTACCAGAATCAGGGTTGCAAATACAAAAATTGGGTTTTATGACAGTATACTGTCACACTCAATATGACAGTTATTTAAACATAACTCAAACAACACATGCAAAATAGCTAATAATGCCTGGAGCATGTATCTTAGTTAGTTTTACTAGAAAAATGGTATTTTGTAAGGTTTGCAAAGACACAAGTTAGTTTTTTTTTTTTATTCAATATGACAGAATAACTGTCATACTAAATATGAAAGTTATATAAACATTACTCTAAAACCAAACATGCATTGTGTCTAAAAAATGCCTGTAATATTGTATCTGTGTGAGTTTAACTAGATTTAGTTGTTTTTGTAAGGTTTGCAAATACAAAATAAGGGTTTTACTCACTATGACAGTTTACTGTCACACTCAATCTGACAGTTATTTATTTAAACATAAGTCCTAAACCACACATGCAAAATGGCTAATAATGCCTGGAGATATGTATCTTTGTGAGTTTTACTAGAAACATTATATTGTGTAAGGTTTAGTTAGTTTTTGTACTCAATCTGACAGTATAACTGTCATTCTAAATCCATCCATTTTCTTCCGCTTATCCGAGGTCGGGTTGCGGGGGCAGCAGCCTGAGCAGAAAATCCCAGACTTCCCTCTCCCCAGCCACTTCGTCCAGCTCTTCTCGGGGTATTCCGAGGCGTTCCCAGGCCAGCCGGGGACATAATCTTTCCAATGTGTCCTAGGTCTTCCCCGTGGCCTCCTGCCACACCTCCCTAGAGGCGTTCGGGTGGCATCCTGAGCAGATGCCCGAACCACCTCATGCCTCCTCTCAATGTGGAGGAGCAGCGGCTTTACTTTGAGTTCCTCCCGGATGACAGAGCTTCTCACCCTGTCTCTAAGGGAGAGACCCACCACCCGGCAGAGGAAACGCATTTCGGCCGCTTGTCCTTTCGGTCATAACCCAAAGCTGGGAACGTAGATCGACGGTAAATTGAGAGCTTTTCCTTCTGGCTCAGCTCCTTCTTCACCACAACGGATCGATATAGCGTCCTCAATACTGAAGACCATGTATCTAGTTAGTTTTACTAGAAAAATGGTATTTTGTAAGGTTTGCAAAGACACAAGTTAGTTGTTTTTTTTATTCAATATGACAGTACAGCTGTCATACTAAATATGAAAGTTATATAAACATTACTCTAAAACCAAACATGCATTATGTCTAAAAATGCCTGTAATATTGTATCTGTGTGAGTTTAACTAGATTTAGTTGTTTTTGTAAGGTTTGCAAATACAAAATAAGGGTTTTACTCACTATGACAGTTTACTGTCACACTCAATCTGACAGTTATTTATTTAAACATAACTCCTAAACCACACATGCAAAATGGCTAATAATGCCTGGAGATATGTATCTTTGTGAGTTTTACTAGAAACATTATATTGTGTAAGGTTTAGTTAGTTTTTGTACTCAATCTGACAGTATAACTGTCATTCTAAATCCATCCATTTTCTTCCGCTTATCCGAGGTCGGGTTGCGGGGGCAGCAGCCTGAGCAGAAAATCCCAGACTTCCCTCTCCCCAGCCACTTCGTCCAGCTCTTCTCGGGGTATTCCGAGGCGTTCCCAGGCCAGCCGGGGACATAGTGTTCCCAATGTGTCCTGGGTCTTCCCCGTGGCCTCCAGGATGACAGAGCTTCACCTTCACCAGGGGTGTCAAACTCAAATACAGAGTGGGCCAAAGTTTAAAACTGAACAAAGCCGCGGGCCAAGGTTGAACAAATTAACCTTTTAATAGGGACCCAAACAAGTTTTGCATTGAATATTGAACAAGCAAGGCTTATATAACTTTATAGTGACATGCAAAATGGAGTTTCAAATAATAATAATAATAATTAAAAAATATCAATTGCATATCAAATACAATTTAAATAAAAATTGAATGCCTCTTTTCTATTTGCAGCCTTCTGAGGCAAATATCAACATTAACTTTTTCCACAGGCTAATAAATTTGAAAATAAAATAACAATGAATAAAACAATCATTCAGGACTTTAAACTGCTCAGTTTGCAACACACTGATCTAATTTGATGTGCCCAAGCCAGATACTTGGCATCTTTTTTTAGATGCTAGTTCTTTAACGTCGGGGCTCAGGCTTTGAGCTGAGGCAACTTTCATTATCGAACGAAGGTGTTCAACAGTCATATCTCGTACACCCAATTCTAACATCATTCACACCCAGTCACAAGATATGTGCAGCTTCAGCACGCATACACAAATGAATGCAACGCATACTTCATCAACAGCGATACAGGTTACACTGAGGGTGCCAGTATAAAAAACTTTAACACCGTTACAAATATACGCCACACTGTGAACCCACACCAAACAAAAATAAAAAACACTTTTCAGGAGAACATCCGCACCGTAACATAACATAAACACAAAAGAACAAATACCCAGAATCTTTTGCAGCACTAACTCTTTCGGGACGCTACAAAATACACCCCCGCTACCACCAAACCCCCCCCACACACACACACACCTTGTAGCGTCCCGGAAGATTTAGTGCTACAAAAGGTTCCGGGTATTTGTTCTGTTGTGTTTATGTTGTGTTACGGTGCGGATGTTCTCCCGAAATGTGTTTGTCATTCTTGTTTGGTGTGGATTCACAGTGTGGAGTATATTTCTAAAAGTCTTAAAGTTTTTTATTTGGCTACCGTCAGTGTAACCTGTATCGCTGTTGATGAAGTATGCGTTGCATTCAAGTGTGTGTGGGTGCAGAAGCTGCACTGACATGAAACTGGGCCGGCACTTGTTTGACTAGCTGGAAAAAAAAAAAAAAATTCGGGAGGAGTGCTGGAGTCACTCCCGGGAGGGTTGGCAAGTATTAGAAGTAGCGGTGAATGCGGTGTTACCGCGGCACTGCCGCAATGTATAATCGACGGTCCAGCTTTAGTGTTAATTTGATATTGCTTCAAGGGCCAAGTCAAATTACACGTTGGGCCAAATTTGGCCCACGGGCCAGAGTTTGACACCCTTGACCTTCACTGTAAAAAATTACTGTAAAAATAAAAAATAAAATTACAGTTATATACTCCATCCATCCATCCATTTTCTACCGCTTATTCCCTTCGGGGTCGCTGGAGCCTATCTCAGCTACAATCGGGCGGAAGGCGGGGTACACCCTGGACAAGTCGCCACCTCATCGCAGGGCCAACACAGATAGACAGACAACATTCACACTCACATTCACACACTAGGGCCAATTTAGTGTTGCCAATCAACCTATCATGTTCTTCTTAAATGCAGTTAAGTACTGTAAATGTTGTTGCATTTTTCAAAAAATATCGACTAGCAGTAAGTTACTGTAAAACCTACAGTGTAATTCAGTATTTTTCAGACTTGTTTCTTGGGTCCGCCCACAATTCGTCCAACCGAGCTTCATTTCACCTGGCCGACCCTGCTAAATCCATCCTACTGCATCGTGTGTTTTTGATAACAAGGTAAGAGTCACTTGTACCTTGATGTGTAATTTTCTGTTTGAATTACTTTATATATATATTTATAAAGTCCGAAATGACATAGCGTCACAGTCAGCATCACAGACACTATCGTTGACCACGCGCATGTACCGCCGCATGCTAGCCAGCTAAGTTTTCTTCTTTTTTGTCATAGTCATCATAAAAGATGATAACTTGCAACATATGTCTACGACTTGCAGCAATGTATTTGCGTATGTTAGACACATGCAAAGTCATAGTTGTATGCCTAATGCATCGTTTAAGAGTGCTTTCCCTAAATGCACAAGAGTTTTTTCCCACTTCTCAGCCTTCAAAACTCACAGCCGTCGTCATAAATATGGCAAGAGTAGGACTGATATGTATAGCGCAGAAGGTTTACCTTGTAATATTGTCTCATGTAGCGCGAAGTGCGATGATTTACGGGCCCTTCTCCTGCATTTGAAAAGTCATATTACCGAAGGTAGGACAGTTACGTGCCCCTTCAGTCAATGTGAAAAAAGATTTACAGTTAAGTCTACTTTCACATCGCACGCGTCAAGGAAGCACTACGGCTACACTGAACAAAGTTTGACTTGATCAACAGCAAATCCAAGCAGCTCTTCTGTTATTAACACTGATGATGACTATTGTGATATGCAACTTGAGAATTCAGGATATTCCTGTTATAAAGACATGGAGGACTACTTGCATTAAAAAAATGTTCACAGCACTGAAAAAAGGTTGAGAACCAATGCCTTAGGACAGTGGTTCTCAACCTTTTTTCAGTGATGTACCCCTGTGAACATTTTTTAAATTCAAGTACCCCCTAATCAGAGCAAAGCATTTTTGGTTGAAAAAATGAGATAAAGAAGTAAAATACAACACTATGTCATCAGTTTCTGATTTATTAAATTGTATAACAGTGCAAAATATTGCTCATTTGTTGTGGTCTTTCTTGAACTATTTGGAAAAAAAGATATAAAAATAACTAAAAACTTGTTGAAAAATAAACAAGTGATTCAATTATAAATAAAGATTTTTACACATAGAAGTAATCAACTTAAAGTGCCCTCTTTGGGGATTGCAATAGAGATCCATCTGGATTCATGAACTTCATTCTCAACATTTCTTCACAAAAAAAGAAATCTTTAACATCAATATTTATGGAACATGTCCACTACGCTTTAACCAAGCCTCCATTGTTTTCTACATGGATAGTTGATTGACAGTTGGTGCCGTGTGGCACCGCCAGGTAGGGTCAAACCATCATGGCATGGGGGAAACTCTGGCTTTATGGTAATGAATGGAATAGCCTACTTGATTAGTTGTTCAGTTTATGAACTTACATTCATATTTTGTCGAAGTATTATTCAATAAATGTATTTATAAAGGATTTTTGAATTGTTGCTATTTTTAGAATATTTAAAAAAAATCTCACGAACCCCTTGGCATACCTTCAAGTACCCCCAGGAGTATGCGTACCCCCATTTGAGAACCACTGCCTTAGGAGACTAGATGTAAACAGAGGAAAGAGAGAGCGAGTGAGGTGGCCATTCCAAATACTTTTAAAATGCTACCCATATTGGATACTGTTTAGGAACATAAACTGCATTTCTTGACTGTACCAGTTGCTGGTGACAAAGTCACAATAAAACGTTGGATGATCAGCATGGAAGGTGATGTCATCTGCAAAGGCGTCCAACCTAGCTTAATCTCAGGGCTTGCTGCCCTTCTTGCCACCTACTATGTGTTTAACTTGGAATACCAAGAGGAAGGTCCTCGGACATTGGAATTTGTTCAAAGGTAAATCCTCTTGATACTGTTTAAATACTGTTAGGATATTTTATTTTATATTTCTCACCTCTGTTCAGGAATTTGACTTGTCATTTCCCCAATTTGGTGCCTTAAATCAATGACTCTTCTGTTCCTTTGTGGACCTTCTTATTAGTGACCGAAGCACCAGTTTGACTCTAGGATACAGAGAAGGTAGGTAATGTGCAGGTAAAGATATGTTGACTGGGTCAAAGAAGGAAGCACCTGTTTGACCCCAGGATGCAGAAAAAGTAGGTAATTTGCAGGTAAAGATATGTTGACTGGATGATGGCAGGAAGCACCAGTGTGACCCCACTATGCAGGGAAGGTAGGTAATGTGCGGGTGAAGGTATGTTGAATGGGTGAAAGAAGGAAGCGCAGGTGTGGTCGAGGCCATGCAGACAAGGTAGGTATGTGCAGGTGAAGATATGTTGTATGGTGAAAGAAAGAAGCACCAGTGTGACCCAAGGATGCAGGGAAGGTAGGTAATGTGCAGGTAAAGATATGTTGAATGGGTGAAGGCAGGAAACACCAGCTAGACGCCAGGATACAGAGAAGGTAGGTAATGTGCAGGTAAAGATATGTTGAATGAGTAAAGGCAGGAAACACCAGCTTGACTCCAGGATACAGAGAAGGTAGGTAATGTGCAGGTAAATATATGTTGAATGGGTAAAGGTAGAAAGCACCAGCGTGACCACACTATGCAGAGAAGGTAGGTAATGCGCAGGTAAAGATATGTTGAATGGGTAAAGGCAAGAAGCACCAGTGTGACCCCAGGATGCAGAGAAGGTAGGTAAAGAGCAGGTAACGATATGTTAAATGGGTGAAAGCAGGAAACATCAGCGTAAATACACGGTCCCGTGGATGGAGAGAAAACATAAATAGAGAGAGGGATTGGGGAGGCTTTAGCATTGTCTTCCTCTCTGAATTTGTCTTAATGGGTTTTAGAGCATTCACTCATCTACAGCTGTGGTTATGGTATAGGCTCACATATATCCTAAAATTGATATTAATATTTGTGCATATTCCTAAATAACAATGTGAGGGGGGTTCTGTATCGACTGCAAGTAATCTTCAATCACAACAGAATATCTATTATGCTTTCTCTCTTTTTTAGGCGATTCATTGGCGTTAACCCTGAGAGGGGAACAAAGGCTAGCCAGGGAAAGGTGGTGTCCAAGAAGACCGGGAAGCTGGTCCAGAAAAAGGCAGCAACTGTAAATCCTCACGTAGCCACCCTTATAAAACATCTCACAGACTTTGAGTGGGGCTTTATGTAGCCGACAACTAAACACTGGACTCGTGTTCAGTGTTTTGTCTCCAGTTAGAAATTAAGTGGACATGTTATAAATGTTCAAATGCTTTACTGAAAATAAGAAGAATGCACTAAATGTACATTGAATGTATTTGATGCACTTTAAAATAATTGGTTAATAAAAACATAATCTTGCAAGGCCATTTCTCCAGTCATTTTTATGCCAGCAGATTGCAGGGGTTTTGATTTTGAAAAATTAAAAGTTCAACTCATTAACTTCTAGTGGCATTATACTGTAAAGCTCAGTCTATAGTGCTTACAATTATTTTACTGTAATTAACTGTTAATGGATATTACCGTAGATACACTAAAATAACAGTGTAATGCCGCTAAACAGATGACAGTATTATGCTGTGAAGCGTATATTTGATACAGCACAGTACTGTGATACTTTTTAAAGTAATAAACTGTAGTGATAGATCACAGTATGTGTGCTGTAGAAAAACAGTTTTATACTGGAACCATTAGCTGCCAGTAGGTTACTGTAATTAAACGGTGAAAATTCTTACAGTAAGGGAGAGACCCGCCACCCAGCGGAGAAAACTCATTTCGGCCACTTGTACCCGTGACCTTGTCCTTTCGGTCATAACCCAAAGCTCAAGACCATAGGTGAGGATGGGAACGTAGATTGACCGGTAAATTGAGAGCTTTTCCTTCTGGCGCAGCTCCTTCTTACCACAACGAATCGATATAGCGTCCTCATTACTGAAGACGCCGCACCGATCAGCCTGTGCATATCACGATCCACTCTTCCCTCACTCATGAACAAGACTCCAGGTACTTGAACTCATCCACTTGGGGCAAGATCTCCTGCCCAACCTCGAGATGGCACTCCACCCTTTCCCGGGCGAGAACCTTGGACTTGGAGGTGCTGATTCTCATCCCAGTCGCTTCACACTCGGCTGCGAACCAATCCAATGAGAGCTGAAGATCCTGGCCAGTTAAAGCCATAAGGACCACATCATCTGCAAAAAGGAGAGACCTAATCCTGCAGCCACCAAACCGGATCCCCTCAACGCCATGACTGCGCCTAGAAATTCTGTCCATAAAATGTATGAACACATTTGGTGACAAAGGGCAGCCAACACGAGGGTTGGACTCCGGTCCAACCCTCACTGGAAAGGGGTCCGACTTACTGCTGGCAATGCGGACCAAGCTCTGACACTGATCATACAGGGAGCGACCCGCCACAATCAGACATGCCGATACCCCATACTCTCTGAGCACTCCCCACAGGACTTCCCGGGGTGGCCACGGTCGAATGTCTTCTCCAAGTCCACAAAGCACATGTAGACTGGTTGGACAAACTCCCATGCACACTCAAGGACCCTGCCGAGAGTATAGATCTGGTCTACCGTTCCACGACCAGGACGAAAACCACACTGTTCGTCCTGGATCCGAGGTTCCTCCTCTCCAGTACACATGAATAGACCTTACCGGGAAGGCTGAGGAGTGTGATCTACGATAGTTGGAACACAACCTCCGGTTCCCCTTCTTAAAGAGAGGAACCACCACCCCGGTCTGCCAATCCAGAGGTACCGCCCCTGATGTCCACGCGATGTTGCAGAGTCTTGTCAACTAAAACAGCCCCACAGCATCCAGAGCCTTAAGGAACTCCGGACGGAGCTCATCCACCCCCGGGGCCTTGCCACCGAGGAGCTTTTTAACTACCTTGGCAACCTCAGCCCCAGAAATAGGAGAGCCCACCACAGATTCCCCAGGCACTGCTTGGCCTGTCGGTATGCCCGCTGCCTCTGGAGTCCCATGAGCCAAAAGGACCAGATAAGCTCTTTCTTCAGCTTGACGGCATCCCGCACTGCTGGTGGCCACCAGCGGGTTCTAGGATTACCGCCACGACAGGCACCAAACACCTTGCGGCCACAGCTCCAATCAGCTGGCTTGACAAGAGAGGCACGGAACATGATCCATTCAGACTCAATGTCCAGCACCTCCTTTGTGACATGTTCAAAGTTCCTCCGGAGGTGGAAAAAGAAACTCTCTCTGACAGGAAGAACCTGTCAGAGAGAGGTAAAAAGTGGACTTGAAGTGGGTGTGGCATGGATGATTGTTTGGCGCCCAATAAAAGACTTGATGGAGGATTCTTCAGTCAGCAGATGTTAAAGCAGCATAAATCTACTGGAGCCTATCCCAGTGCACCTTGGCACTGGACAGGTGAAATGACAAACAGGTGTGTGCATCAGTCGCGGCGCGGCGCCATAGGCATTCCCAAAAGACTCTCACAATGCGTTTGGGCCTGCCAGGTCTGTCCGGGATCCTACCCCACCATCGGAGCCAGCTCACCAGGTGGTGATCGGTAGAAAGCTCGCCCCTCTCTTCACCCGAGTGTCCAAAACACGAGGCCGCAAATCCCATGACACAACTACAAAGTCAATCATGGACTGCGGCCGAGGGTGTCCTGGTGCCAAGTGCACATATGGACACCCTTATGTTTGAACATTGTGTTTGTTATGGACAATCCGTGACGAGCACAAAAGTCAAATAACAAAGCACCACTTGGGTTCAGATCCGGGTGGCCATTTTTCCCAATCACGACTCTCCAGGTTTCAAAGTCGTTGCCAACATGAGCGTTGAAGACCCCCAGCAGAACAAGGGAATCACCCGAGGGAGCACTCTCAAGGGAATCCAAAAAGAGTGGGTACTCTGAGCTGCTGTTTGGTGCGTAAACACCAACAACAGTCAGGACCTGTCACCCAACCCGAAAGCGGAGGGAAGCTACCATCTCGTCTTCTGGGTTAAGTCCAACGTGCAGGCTTTGAGCCGGGGGGCAACAAGAATTGCCAACCCAGCCTCTCATTACTTGCAACGCCAGAGTGGAAGAGAGTCCAACCCCTCTTGAGAGAACAGGTTCCAGAGCCCTTGCTGTGCGTCGAAGTGAGTCCAGCTTTATCTAGCCGGGAACTTCTCCACCTCGCGAGGTGACGTTCCACGTCCCAAGAGCGAGCTTATGTAGCCGATAATCGGACCGCCAAGTGCCCTGCCTCCGGCTTCCGCCCAGCTAACACTGCACCCGACCTCTATGACCCAGCCCATGAGTGGTGAGCCTATTGCAGGGGGGACCCACGTTGCCTCTTCGAGCTGGGCCCCATGGGCACCAGTCGCTCGCCATCGTGCCCCACCTCTGGGCCTGGCTCCACAGGGGAGCCACGGTGACCCGCGTCCGGGCGAGAAAATATCTAGGTCCTCGATTTGTACTTTTCATAAAGGTCTTTGAGCTGCTCTTTGTCTGATTCCTCACCTAGGACCTGTTTGTCTTGGGGGACCCTACCAGGGGGCATAGAAGCCCCCGGACAACATAGCTCCTAGGATCAGTGGGACACGCAAACCACAAAGGTGGCGGCTCAGAAAGCAGGTTATATAAACATAACTCCAAAACCAAACATGCAAGATGTCTAAACATGCCTGTAATATTGTATCAATGTGAGTTTTACTAGAATCGGTTGTTTTTTTAAGGCTTGCAAACACAAAAAGTTTTTTTTACTCAATATGGCAGTAAGTTCTTAAAATGCTGAGATAATGTGAAAAAAGCAATACAAATGTATTCCAACATGATTCCTAAACCAAACATGCAAAATGTCTAAAAATGCCTGTAATATTGAATCCATGTGAGTTTTACTAGAATCATTTGTTTTTGTAAGGTTTGCAAATACAAAAATTGAGTTTTATGACAGACACAAGTTAGTTTTTTTACTCATTATAACAGTATAGATGTCATACTATATATTAAAGTTATATAAACATAACTCGAAAACCAAACGTGCATTATGTCCAAAATTGCCTGTAATATTGTATAGATGTGAGTTTTACTAGAATCAGGTTTGCAAATACAAAAATTGGGTTTTATGACAGTATACTGTCACACTCAATATGACAGTATAAATGTCATACTAAATCCATCCATTTTCTTCCGCTTATCCGAGGTCGGGTTGCGGGGGCAGCAGCCTAAGCAGAGAGCCCAGACTTCCCTCTCCCCAGCCACTTCGTCCAGCTCTTCTCGGGGGATCCCGAGGCGTTCCCAGGCCATAGTCTTTCCAATGTATCCTAGGTCTTCCCCATGGCCTCCTGCCGTTCGGACCTAGGGAGGCGTTCGGGTGGCATCCTGAGCAGATGCCCGAACCACCTCATCTGGCTCCTCTCAATGTGGAGGAGCAGCGGCTTTACACTGAGTTCCTCCCAGATGACAGAGCTTCTCACCCTATCTCTAAGGGAGAGACCCACCACCCGGCGGAGGAAACTCATTTTGGCCGCTTGTACCCGTGACCTTGTCCTTTCGGTCATAACCCAAAGCTCATGACCATAGGTGAGGATGGGAACGTTGATCGACCGGTAAATTGAAAGCTTTTCCTTCTGGCTCAGCTCCTTCTTCACCACAACGGATCGATATAGCGTCCTCATTACTGAAGACGCCGCACCGATCCGCCTGTAGATCTCACAATCCACTCTATCCTCACTCGTGAACAAGACTCCTAGGTACTTGAACTCCTTCACTTGGGGTAAGATCTCTTTCCCAACCTCGAGATGGCACTCCACCCTTTCCCGGGCGAGAACCATGGACTCGGACTTGGAGGTGCTGATTCTCATCCCAGTCGCTTCACTGCGAACCGATCCAATGAAAGCTGAAGATCTTGGCCAGTTGAAGCCATCAGGACCACATCAGGACCACCAAAAAGCAGAGACCTAATCCTGCAGCCACCAAACCAGGCGCAGTCATGGCGTTGAGGGGATCCTCAAAGCCATGACTGCGCCTAGATATTCTGTCCATTAAAGTTATGAACAGAATCGGTGACAAAGGGCAGCCTTGGCGGAGTCCAACCCTCACTGGAAAGGGGTCCGACATACTGCCGGCAATGCGGACCAAGCTCTGACACTGATCATACAGGGAGACACCCGCCACAATCAGACATGCCAATACTCCATACTCTCTGAGCACTCCCCACAGGATTTACCGGGGGCCAAGGTCGAATGTCTTCTCCAAGTCCACAAAACTTATGTAGACTGGTTGGGCAAACTCCCATGCACACTCAAGGACCCTGCCGAGAGTATAGAGCTGGTCTACCGTTCCACGACCAGGACGAAAACCACACTGTTCGTCCTGGATCCGAGGTTCCTCCTCTCCATTACACATGCATAGACCTTACCGGGAAGGCTGAGGAGTGTGATCTACGATAGTTGGAACACACCCTCCGGTTCCCCTTCTTAAAGAGAGGAACCACCACCCCGGTCTGCCAATCCAGAGGTACCGCCCCCGATGTAGACGCAATGTTGCAGAGTCTTGTCAACCAAGACTGCCCCACAGCATCCAGAGCCTTAAGGAACTCCGGACGGAGCTCATACCCCCGGGGCCTTGCCACCGAGGAGCTTTTTAACTACCTTGGCAACCTCAGCCCCAGAAATAGGAGAGCCCACCACAGACTTCCCAGGCACTGTTTCCTCATAGGAAGACGTGTTGGTGGGACTGAGGAGGTCTCGCTTGGCCTGTCGGTATGCCCACTGCCTCTGGAGTCCCATGAGCCAAAAGGACCCGGTGGCTCTTTCTTCAGCTTGACAGCATCCCTCACTGCTGGTGGATTACCGCCACGACAGGCACCAAACACCTTGCGGCCACAGCTTCAATCAGCTGGCTCAACAAGAGAGGAACGGAACATGGTCCACTCAGACTCAATGTCCAGCACCTCCCTCGTGACATGTTCAAAGTTCTTCCGGACATGTTCAAAGTTCTTCAGGAGACTCTGCTAGGTGTTCCCAGCAGACCCTTACAATGCGTTTGGGCCTGCCAGGTCTGACCGGCATCCTCCCCTACCATCGGAGCCAGCTCACCACCAGGTGGTGGTTGGTAGAAAGCTCTGCCCCTCTCTTCACCGAGTGTCCAAAACATGAGGCCGCAAATCCCATGACACAACTACAAAGTCAATCATGCGGCCGAGGGTGTCCTTGTGCCAAGTACACATATGGACACCCTTATGTTTGAACATTGTGTTTGTTATGGACAATCCGTGACAAGCACAAAAGTCCAATAACAAAGCACCACTTGGGTTCAGATCCGGGTGGCCATTTTTCCCAATCACGACTCTCCAGGTTTCACTGTCGTTGCCAACATAGCGTTGAAGTCCACCAGCAGAACAAGGGAATCACCCGAGGGAGCACTCTCCAGTACTCCCTCAAGGGAATCCAAAAAGAGTTGGTACTCTGAGCTGCTGTTTGGTGTGTAAACACAAACAACAGTCAGGACCCGTCACCCAACCCGAAGGCTGAAGGAAGCTACCATCTCGTCTATTGGGTTTAAAGTCCAACGTGCAGGCTTTGAGCCGGGGGGCAACAAGAATTGCCACCCCAGCCTCTCATTAGTTGCAACGCCAGTGTGGAATCTCTTCCACTCTGGCGTTGCAAGTAATGAAAGTTCAGCTCAGTCCAGCCCCTCTGAGAGAACAGGTTCCAGAGCCCTTGCTGTGAGTCCAACTATATCTAGCCGGGAACGTCTCCACCTCAAGCACCAGCTCAGGCTCCTTCCCTCCCAGCGAGGTGACGTTCCATGTCCCAAGAGCCAGCTTATGTAGCCGATAATCGGACCACCAAGTGCCCTGCCTTCGGCTGCCGCCCAGCTCACACTGCACCCTCTATGACCCAGCCCATGAGTGGTGAGCCCTGGAGTGGGGATCCACGTTGCCTCTTCGAGCTGAGCACGGCTGGGCCCCATGGGGACAGGCCCGTCAATCGCCATCGTGCCACACCTCTGGGCCTGGCTCCACAGGGGAGCCACGGTGACCTGCGTCCGGGCGAGAAAAAATCTAGGTCCTCAATTGTACTTTTAATAAAGGTCTTTGCGCTGCTCTTTGTCTGAGCCCTCACCTAGGACCTGTTTGTCTTGGGAGACCATAGAAGCCCCCGGACAACATAGTTCCTGGATCAGTGGGACACGCAAACCACAACGGCTCAGAAAGCAGGTTATATAAATATAACTCCAAAACCAAACATGCAATATGTCTAAACATGCCTGTAATATTGTATCAATGTGAGTTTTCCTAGAATCGGTTGTTTTTGTAAGGTTTGCAAATACAAAAATTAGGTTTTACTCACAATGACAAAATCACACTCAATATGACAGCTATTTAAACATAACTCATAAACCACACAAAAAAATGGCTAATAATGCCTGAAATAATGAATCATTGGGAGTTTTACTGAGTTTTACATTTTGCAAACACAAAAAGTAGTTTTTTACTTGACTGTAATGTTCTTAGAACCCTGAGATAATGGGAAAAAAGCAATAAAAATGTATTTAAACCTAACTCCTAAACAACACATGCAAAATGGCTAATAATGCCTAGGGAGACATGTAACGTTGTTAGTTTAAAAAAAAAGATCTTTTGTAAAGATATCAAAGACACAAGCTAGTTTTTTTTATTCAATATGACAGTATAACAGTCATAATACATATGAAAGTTATATAAACATAACTCCAAAACCAAACATGTGTCATGTCTAAAAATGCCTGTAATAATGTATTTATGTGAGGTTGTAAGGTTTACAAAAACAAAAAGTAGTTTTTTACTCAATATGAAAGTAATGTTCTTAGAATCCTGAGATAATGCGAAAAAAGCTATACAAATGTATTCAAACACAAATTTTAAACCAAACATGTAAAATGTCTAAAAATGCCCGTAATATTGAATCTATATAAGTTTTACTAGAATCAATTGTTTTTGTAAGGTTTGCAAATACAAAAATTAGGTTTTACACATAATGACATTAAAACTGTAACACTCAATATGACAATTATTTATTTATAACTCCTAACCACACATGAAACATGTCTAATAATGCGTGAAAAAAATTATCTTTGTGAGTGTTACTAGAAACATTTTCTTTTGTAAGGTTTGCAAGACAGGTTGGTTTTTTTTACTCAATATGACAGTATAACTGCCACACTCAATATGACAGTTATTTAAACATAACTCTTAAACTACACATGAAAAATGATTAACAATGCCTGAAATAATGCATTCTTGTAAGTTTTACTCGAAACATATGCTTTTTTAAGGCTTGCAAACACAAACATTATTTTTTTACTCAATATGACAGTAATGTTCTAAAATTCTGAGAAAATACGAACAAATTAATAAAAATGATTCCAACATAATTCCTAAACCAAACATGCAAAAGTCTAAAAATGTCTGTAATATTGAATCCATGTGAGTTTTACTAGATTTAAATGATTTTGTAAGGTTTGCAAATACATAAATTAGGTTTTACTTACTATGTCATAAAAAAATGGCTAATAATGCCTGAAATAATGCATCCTTGGCCGTTTTACTCGAAACACATGCTTTTTTAAATCTTGCAAACACAAAAAGTAGTTTTTACCCAATATGAAAGTAATGATCTAAGAATCCTGAGATAATGCGAAAAAAGCAATACAAATGTATTTAAACATTACTCCTAAACAACATATGCAAAATGGCTAATAATGCCTGGAAACATGTATCTTTGTTAGTTTTACTAGAATATGTATCTTTTATAAAGTTTGCAAAGACACAAGCTAGTTGTTTTTTTTTCTCACTAAAACAGCATAACAGTCATACTAAATATGAAAGTTATATAAACATAACTCCAGAACCAAACGTGTGTCATGTCTAAAATTGCCTATAATAATGTATTTATGTGAGTTTGTAAGGTTTGCAAAAACAAAAAGTAGTTTTTTCCTCAATATGAAAGTAAGGATTTTAGAATCCTGAGATAATGCGAAAAAAGCAATAAAAATGTATTTAAACATAATTCCTAAACAACCCATGCAAAATGGCTAATAATGCCTGGAGACATGTATCTTTGTTAGTTTTACTAGAAAAATGATCTTTTGTAAAGTTTGCAAAGACACAAGCTAGTTTTTTTTAATTCAATATGACAGTATAACAGTCATATTAAATATAAAAGTTATATAAACATAACTCCAAAACCAAACATGTGTCATGTCTAAAAATGCCTGTAATAATGTATTTATGTGAGTTTAGAAGGTTTGCTAAAACAAAAAGTAGTTTTTTACTCAATATGAAAGTAATGATCTAAGAATCCTGAGATAATGCGAAAAAAGCAATAAAAATGTATTTAAACATAATTCCTAAACAACCCATGCAAAATGGGTAATAATGCCTGGAGACATGTATCTTTGTTAGTTTTACTAGAAAAATGATCTTTTGTAAAGTTTGCAAAGACACAAGCTAGTTTTTTTTAATTCAATATGACAGTATAACAGTCATACTAAATATAAAAGTTATATAAACATAACTCCAAAACCAAACATGTGTCATGTCTAAAAATGTCTGTAATAATGTATTTATGTGAGTTTGTAAGGTTTGCAAAAACAAAAAGTAGTTTTTTACTCAATATGAAAGTAATGATCTTAGAATCCTGAGATAATGCGAAAAAAGCAATAAAAATGTATTTAAACATAAGTCCTAAACCACCCAAGTAAAATGGGTAATAATGCCTGGAGACATGTATCTTTGTTAGTTTTACTAGAAAAATGATCTTTTGTAAAGTTTGCAAAGACACAAGCTAGTTTTTTTTAATTCAATATGACAGTATAACAGTCACATTAAATATAAAAGTTATATAAACATAACTCCAAAACCAAACATGTGTCATGTCTAAAAATGCCTGTAATAATGTATCAATGTGAGTTTGTAAGGTTTGCAAAAACAAAAAGTAGTTTTTTCCTCAATATGAAAGTAAGGATTTTAGAATCCTGAGATAATGCGAAAAAAGCAATAAAAATGAATTTAAACATAATTCCTAAACAACCCATGCAAAATGAGTAATAATGCCTGGAGACATGTATCTTTGTTAGTTTTACTAGAAACATTATTTTGTTTTACTAGGAAATGTATATTTTGTAAAGTTTGCAAAGACACAAGCTAGTTGTTTTTATTCAATAAGACAGTATAACAGTCATACTAAATATGAAAGTTATATAAACATAACTCCAGAACCAAACGTGTGTCATGTCTAAAATTGCCTATAATAATGTATTTATGTGAGTTTGTAAGGTTTGCAAAAACAAAAAGTAGTTTTTTCCTCAATATGAAAGTAAGCATTTTAGAATCCTGAGATAATGCGAAAAAAGCAATAAAAATGTATTTAAACATAATTCCTAAACAACCCATGCAAAATGGGTAATAATGCCTGGAGACATGTATCTTTGTTAGTTTTACTAGAAAAATGATCTTTTGTAAAGTTTGCAAAGACACAAGCTAGTTTTTTTTAATTCAATATGACAGTATAACAGTCATATTAAATATAAAAGTTATATAAACATAACTCCAGAACCAAACGTGTGTCATGTCTAAAATTGCCTATAATAATGTATTTATGTGAGTTTGTAAGGTTTGCAAAAACAAAAAGTAGTTTTTTACTCAATATGAAAGTAATGATCTTAAAATCCTGAGATAATGCGAAAAAAGCAATAAAAATGTATTTAAACATAATTCCTAAACAACCCATGCAAAATGAGTAATAATGCCTGGAGACATGTATCTTTGTTAGTTTTACTAGAAAAATTATCTTTTTTAAAGTTTGCAAAGACACAAGCTAGTTGTTTTTATTCAATAAGACAGTATAACAGTCATACTAAATATGAAAGTTGTATAAACATAACTCCAGAACCAAACGTGTGTCATGTCTAAAATTGCCTATAATAATGTATTTATGTGAGTTTGTAAGGTTTGCAAAAACAAAAAGTAGTTTTTTCCTCAATATGAAAGTAATGATATAAGAATCCTGAGATAATGCGAAAAAAGCAATAAAATTGTATTTAAACATAATTCCTAAACAACCCATGCAAAATGGGTAATAATGCCTGGAGACATGTATCTTTGTTAGTTTTACTAGAAAAATGAACTTTTGTAAAGTTTGCAAAGACACAAGCTAGTTTTTTTAATTCAATATGACAGTATAACAGTCATATTAAATATAAAAGTTATATAAACATAACTCCAAAACCAAACATGTGTTATGTCTAAAAATGCCTGTAATAATGTATTTATGTGAGTTTGTAAGGTTTGCAAAAACAAAAAGTAGTTTTTTACTCAATATGAAAGTAATGATCTAAGAATCCTGAGATAATGCGAAAAAAGCAATAAAAATGTATTTAAACATAATTCCTAAACAACCCATGCAAAATGGGTAATAATGCCTGGAGACATGTATCTTTGTTAGTTTTACTAGAAAAATGATCTTTTGTAAAGTTTGCAAAGACACAAGCTACTTTTTTTTTTATTCAATATGACAGTATAACAGTCATACTAAATATAAAAGTTATATAAACATAACTCCAGAACCAAACGTGTGTCATGTCTAAACTTGCTTATAATAATGTATTCATGTGAGTTTGTAAGGTTTGCAAAAACAAAAAGTAGTGTTTTACTCAATATGAAAGTAATGATCTTAGAATCCCGAGATAATGCGAATAAAGCAATACAAATGTATTCAAACACAACTTTTAAAACAAACATGTAAATTGTCTAAAAATGCCTGTAATATTGAATCTATGTAAGTTTTACTAGAATCAATTGTTTTTGTAAGATTTGCAAATACAAAAATTAGGTTTTACACATAATGACATTATAACTTTAACACTCAATATAAAAGTGATTTAATTATAACTCCTAAATACACATGAAACATGTCTAATAGCGTGAAAAAAAATATATTTGTGAGTGTTGCTAGAAACATTTTCTTTTGTAAGGTTTGCAAAGAAACAAGTTAGTTTTTTTTAACTCAATATGACAGTATAACGCCACACTCAATATGACAGTTATTTAAACATAACTCCTAAACCACACCTGAAAAATGGCTAATAATGCCTGAAATAATGCATCTTTGGGAGTTTTACTGGAAACATATGCTTTTTTAAGGCTTGCAAACACAAAAATTATGTGTATTGTATTATGTATTACAACATAATTCCTAAACCAAACATGCAAAATGTCTGAAAATGCCTGTAATATTGAATCCATGTGAGTTTTATTTGAATCAGTTGTATGGTTTGCTAATACAAAAATTGGGTTTTATGACAAACACAAGTTAGTTTTTTTACTTAATATAACAGTTTAGCTGTCATACTATATATGAAAGTTATATAAACATAACTCCAAAACCAAAACCAAACATGCATTATGTCCAAAACTGCCTGTAATATTGTATATATGTGAGTTTTACCAGAATCAGGGTTGCAAATACAAAAATTGGGTTTTATGACAGTATACTGTCACACTCAATATGACAGTTATTTAAACATAACTCAAACAACACATGCAAAATAGCTAATAATGCCTGGAGCATGTATCTTAGTTAGTTTTACTAGAAAAATGGTATTTTGTAAGGTTTGCAAAGACACAAGTTAGTTGTTTTTTTTATTCAATATGACAAAATAACTGTCATACTAAATATGAAAGTTATATAAACATTACTCTAAAACCAAACATGCATTGTGTCTAAAAAATGCCTGTAATATTGTATCTGTGAGTTTAACTAGATTTAGTTGTTTTTGTAAGGTTTGCAAATACAAAATAAGGGTTTTACTCACAATGACAGTTTACTGTCACACTCAATCTGACAGTTATTTATTTAAACATAACTCCTAAACCACACATGCAAAATGGCTAATAATGCCTGGAGATATGTATCTTTGTGAGTTTTACTAGAAACATTATATTGTGTAAGGTTTAGTTAGTTTTTGTACTCAATCTGACAGTATAACTGTCATTCTAAATCCATCCATTTTCTTCCGCTTATCCGAGGTTGGGTTGCGGGGGCAGCAGCCTGAGCAGAAAATCCCAGACTTCCCTCTCCCCAGCCACTTCGTCCAGCTCTTCTCGGGGTAGTCCGAGGCGTTCCCAGGACAGCCGGGGACATAATCTTTCCAATGTGTCCTAGGTCTTCCCCGTGGCCTCCTGCCACACCTCCCTAGAGGCGTTCGGGTGGCATCCTGAGCAGATGCCCGAACCACCTCATGCCTCCTCTCAATGTGGAGGAGCAGCGGCTTTACTTTGAGTTCCTCCCGGATGACAGAGCTTCTCACCCTGTCTCTAAGGGAGAGACCCACCACCCGGCAGAGGAAACGCATTTCGGCCGCTTGTCCTTTCGGTCATAACCCAAAGCTGGGAATGTAGATCGACGGTAAATTGAGAGCTTTTCCTTCTGGCTCAACTCCTTCTTCACCACAACGGATCGATATAGCGTCCTCAATACTGAAGACCATGTATCTAGTTAGTTTCACTAGAAAAATGGTATTTTGTAAGGTTTGCAAAGACACAAGTTAGTTGTTTTTTTTATTCAATATGACACTACAGCTGTCATACTAAATATGAAAGTTATATAAACATTACTCTAAAACCAAACATGCATTATGTCTAAAAATGCCTGTAATATTGTATCTGTGTGAGTTTAACTAGATTTAGTTGTTTTTGTAAGGTTTGCAAATACAAAATAAGGGTTTTACTCACTATGACAGTTTACTGTCACACTCAATCTGACAGTTATTTATTTAAACATAACTCCTAAACCACACATGCAAAATGGCTAATAATGCCTGGAGATATGTATCTTTGTGAGTTTTACTAGAAACATTATATTGTGTAAGGTTTAGTTAGTTTTTGTACTCAATCTGACAGTATAACTGTCATTCTAAATCCATCCATATTCTTCCGCTTATCCGAGGTCGGGTTGCGGGGGCAGCAGCCTGAGCAGAAAATCCCAGACTTCCCTCTCCCCAGCCACTTCGTCCAGCTCTTCTCGGGGTATTCCGAGGCGTTCCCAGGCCAGCCGGGGACATAGTCTTTCCAATGTGTCCTAGGTCTTCCCCGTGGCCTCCTGCCACACCTCCCTAGAGGCGTTCGGGTGGCATCCTGAGCAGATGCCCGAACCACCTCATGGCTCTTCTCAATGTGGAGGAGCAGCGGCTTTACTTTGAGTTCCTCCCGGATGACAGAGCTTCTCACCCTGTCTCTAAGGGAGAGACCCACCACCCGGCAGAGGAAACACATTTCGTCCGCTTGTCCTTTCGGTCATAACCCAAAGCTGGGAACGTAGATCGACGGTAAATTGAGAGCTTTTCCTTCTGGCTCAGCTCCTTCTTCACCACAACGGATCGATATAGCGTCCTCAATACTGAAGACGCCGCACCAATCCGCCTGTGGATCTCTCGATCCACTCTATCCTCACTCGTGAACAAGACTCCTAGGTACTTGAACTCCTCCACTTGGGGCAAGATCTCCTCCCCAACCTGGAGATGGCACTCGACCCTTTCCTGCGCGAGAACCATGGACTTGGACTTGGAGGTGCTGATTCTCATCCCAGTGGCTTCACACTCAAGGACCCTGCCGAGAGTATAGACCTGGTCTACCGTTCCACGACCAGGACGAAAACCACACTGTTCGTCCTGGATCCGAGGTTCCTCCTCTCCAGTACACATGAATAGACCTTACCGGGAAGGCTGAGGAGTGTGTTTCACGATAGTTGGAACACACCCTCCGGTTCCCCTTCTTAAAGAGAGGAACCACCACCCCGGTCTGCCAATCCAGAGGTACCGCCCCCAATGTTCACGCGATGTTGCAGAGTCTTGTCAACCAAGACAGCCCCACAGTATCCAGAGCCTTAAGGAACTCATCCACCACCGGGGCCTTGCCACAGAGGAGCTTT
Source organism: Entelurus aequoreus (assembly GCF_033978785.1). Lineage (NCBI taxonomy): Eukaryota > Metazoa > Chordata > Actinopteri > Syngnathiformes > Syngnathidae > Entelurus > Entelurus aequoreus. Next base: position 53,011,002 of record NC_084738.1, on the reverse strand, counting down.
TTAACTACCTAGGCAACCTAAGCCCCAGAAATAGGAGAGTCCACCACAGATTCCCCAGGCACTGCTTGGCCTGTCGGTATGCCCGCTGCCTCTGGAGTCCCATGAGCCAAAAGGACCCGATAGGCTCTTTCTTCAGCTTGACGGCATCCCTCACTGCTGGTGGCCACCAGCGAGTTCTAGGATTACCGCCACGACAGGCACCAAACACCTTGTGGCCACAGCTCCAATCAGCAGGCTCGACAAGAGAGGCACGGAACATGGTCCACTCAGACTCAATGTCCAGCACCTCCCTCGTGACATGTTCAAAGTTCTTCCTTATGTTTGAACATTGTGTTTGTTATGGACAATCCGTGACGAGCACAAAAGTCCAATAACAAAGCACCACTTGGGTTCAGATCCGGGTGGCCATTTTTCCCAATCACGACTCTCCAGGTTTCACTGTCCTTGCCAACATGAGCATTGAAGTCCCCCAACAGAACAAGGGAATCACCCGAGGGAGCACTCTCCAGTACTCCCTCAAGGGAATCCAAAAAGAGTGGGTACTCTGAGCTGCTGTTTGGTGCGTAAACACAAACAACAGTCAGGACCCGTCACCCAACCCGAAGGCGGAGGGAAGCTACCATCTCGTCTACTGGGTTAAAGTCCAACGTGCAGGCTTTGAGCAACAACAATTGCCACCCCAGCCTCTCATTGCTTGCAACGCCAGAGTGGAAGAGAGTCCAGCCCCTCTTGAGAGAACAGGTTCCAGAGCCCTTGCTGTGCGTCGAAGTGAGTCCAACTATATCTAGCTGGAACTTCTTCACCTCGCGCACCAGCTCAGGCTCTTTCCCTCCCAGCGAGGTGACGTTCCACGTCCCAAGAGCGAGCTTATGTAGCCGATAATCGGACCGCCAAGTGCCCTGCCTTCGGCTGCCGCCCAGTTCACACTGCATCCGACCTCTATGACCTCAATGGGCCCATGAGTGGTGAGCCCATTGGAGGGTTGACCCACGTTGCCTCTTCGAGCTGAGCCCGGCAGGGCCCCATGGAGACAGGCCCGGCCACCAGTCGCTCGCCATCGTGCCCCACCTCCGCGCCTGGCTCCACAGGGGAGCCACGGTGACCTGCGCCTGGGCGAGAAAAAATCCAGGTCCTCGATTTGTACTTTTCATAAAGGTCTTTGAGCTGCTCTTTGTCTGATCCCTCACCTAGGACCTTTTCTCAGGGGATCCCGAGGCGTTCCCAGGCCAGCCGGGAGACATAGTGTTCCCAATGTGTCCTGGGTCTTCCCCGTGGCCTCCAGGATGACAGAGCTTCACCTTCACCAGGGGTGTCAAACTCAAATACAGAGTGGGCCAAAGTTTAAAACTGAACAAAGCCGCGGGCCAAGGTTGAACAAATTAACCTTTTAATAGGGACCCAAACAAGTTTTGCATTGAATATTGAACAAGCAAGGCTTATATAACTTTATAGTGACATGCAAAATGGAGTTTCAAATAATAATAATAATAATTAAAAAATATCAATTGCATATCAAATACAATTTAAATAAAAATTGAATGCCTCTTTTCTATTTGCAGCCTTCTGAGGCAAATATCAACATTAACTTTTTCCACAGGCTAATAAATTTGAAAATAAAATAACAATGAATAAAACAACCATTCAGGACTTTAAACTGCTCAGTTTGCAACACACTGATCTAATTTGATGTGCCCAAGCCAGATACCTGGCATCTTTTTTTAAATGCTAGTTCTTTAACGTCGGGGCTCAGGCTTTGAGCTGAGGCAACTTTCATTATCGAACGAAGGTGTTCAACAGTCATATCTCGTACACCCAATTCTAACATCATTCACACCCAGTCACAAGAAATGTGCAGCTTCAGCACGCATACACAAATGAATGCAACGCATACTTCATCAACAGCGATACAGGTTACACTGAGAGTGCCAGTATAAAAAACTTTAACACTGTTAGAAATATACGCCACACTGTGAACCCACACCAAACAAAAATAAAAAACACTTTTCAGGAGAACATCCGCACCGTAACATAACATAAACACAAAAGAACAAATACCCAGAATCTTTTGCAGCACTAACTCTTTCGGGACGCTACAAAATACACCCCCGCTACCACCAAACCCCCCCCCACACACACACCTTGTAGCGTCCCGGAAGATTTAGTGCTACAAAGGGTTCCGGGTATTTGTTCTGTTGTGTTTATGTTGTGTTACGGTGCGGATGTTCTCCCGAAATGTGTTTGTCATTCTTGTTTGGTGTGGATTCACAGTGTGGAGTATATTTCTAAAAGTCTTAAAGTTTTTTATTTGGCTACCGTCAGTGTAACCTGTATCGCTGTTGATGAAGTATGCGTTGCATTCAAGTGTGTGTGGGTGCAGAAGCTGCACTGACATGAAACTGGGCCGGCACTTGTTTGACTAGCTGAAAAAAAATAAAAAAAATTCGGGAGGAGTGCTGGAGTCACTCCCGGGAGGGTTGGCAAGTATTAGAAGTAGCGGTGAATGCGGTGTTACCGCGGCACTGCCGCAATGTATAATCGACGGTCCAGCTTTAGTGTTAATTTGATATTGCTTCAAGGGCCAAGTCAAATTACACGTTGGGCCAAATTTGGCCCACTGGCCAGAGTTTGACACCCATGACCTTCACTGTAAAAAATTACTGTAAAAATAAAAAATAAAATTACAGTTATATACTCCATCCATCCATCCATTTTCTACCGCTTATTCCCTTTGGGGTCGCTGGAGCCTATCTCAGCTACAATCGGGCGGAAGGCGGGGTACACCCTGTACAAGTCGCCACCTCATCGCAGGGCCAACACAGATAGACAGACAACATTCACACTCACATTCACACACTAGGGCCAATTTAGTGTTGCCAATCAACCTATCATGTCCTTCTTAAATGCAGTTAAGTACTGTAAATTTTGTTGCATTTTTCAAAAAATATCGACCAGCAGTAAGTTACTGTAAAACCTACAGTGTAATTCAGTATTTTTCAGACTTGTTTCTTGGGTCCGCCCACAATTCGTCCAACCGAGCTTCATTTCACCTGGCCGACCCTGCAAATCCATCCTACTGCATCGTGTGTTTTTGATAACAAGGTAAGAGTCACTTGTACCTTGATGTGTAATTTTCTGTTTGAATTACTTTATATATATATTTATAAAGTCTGAAATGACATAGCGTCACAGTCAGCATCACAGACACTATCGTTGACCACGCGCATGTACCGCCGCATGCTAGCCAGCTAAGTTTTCTTCTTTTTTGTCATAGTCATCATAAAAGATGATAACTTGCAACATATGTGATACGACTTACAGCAATGTATTTGCGTATGTTAGACACATGCGAAGTCATAGTTGTATGCCTAATGCATCGTTTAAGTGTGCTTTTCCTAAATGCACAAGAGTTTTTTCCAACTTCTCAGCCTTCAAAACTCACAGCCGTCGTCATAAATATGGCAAGAGTAGGACTGATATGTATAGCGCAGAAGGTTTACCTTGTAATATTGTCTCATGTAGCGCAAAGTGCGATGATATACGGGCCTTTCTCCTGCATTTGAAAAGTCATATTACCGAAGGTAGGACAGTTGCGTGCCCCTTCAGTCAATGTGAAAAAAGATTTACAGTTAAGTCTACTTTCACATCGCACGCGTCAAGGAAGCACTACGGCTACACTGAACGAAGTTTGACTTGATCAACAGCAAATCCAAGCAGCTCTTGTGTTATTAACACTGATGATGACTATTGTGATATGCAACTTGAGAATTCAGGATATTCCTGTTATAAAGACATGGAGGTCTACTTGCATTAAAAAAATGTTCACAGCACTGAAAAAAGGTTGAGAACCACTGCCTTAGGACAGTGGTTCTCAACCTTTTTTCAGTGATGTACCCCTGTGAACATTTTTTAAATTCAAGTACCCCCTAATCAGAGCAAAGCGTTTTTGGTTGAAAAAAAGAGATAAAGAAGTAAAATACAGCACTATGTCATCAGTTTCTGATTTATTAAATTGTATAACAGTGCAAAATATTGCTCATTTGTTGTGGTCTTTCTTGAACTATTTGGAAAAAAAGATATAAAAATAACTAAAAACTTGTTGAAAAATAACCAAGTGATTCAATTATAAATAAATATTTTTACACATAGAAGTAATCAACTTAAAGTGCCCTCTTTGGGGATTGTAATAGAGATCCATCTGGATTCATGAACTTCATTCTCAACATTTCTTCACAAAAAAAGAAATCTTTAACATCAATATTTATGGAATATGTCCACTACGCTTTAACCAAGCCTCCATTGTTTTCTACATGGATAGTTGATTGACAGTTGGTGCCGTGTGGCACCGCCAGGTAGGGTCAAACCATCATGGCATGGGGGAAACTCTGGCTTTATGGTAATGAATGGAATAGCCTACTTGATTAGTTGTTCAGTTTATGAACTTACATTCATATTTTGTCGAAGTATTATTCAATAAATATACTTATAAAGGATTTTTGAATTGTTGCTATTTTTAGAATATTAAAAAAAAATCTCACGTACCCCTTGGCATACCTTCAAGTACCCCCAGGAGTACGCGTACCCCCATTTGAGAACCACTGCCTTAGGAGACTAGATGTAAACAGAGGAAAGAGAGAGCAAGTGAGGTGGCCATTCCAAATACTTTTAAAATGCTACCCATATTGGATACTGTTTAGGAACATAAACTGCATTTCTTGACTGTACCAGTTGCTGGTGACAAAGTGACAATAAAACGTTGGATGATCATCATGGAAGGTGATGTCATCTGCAAAGGCGTCCAACCTAGCTTAATCTCAGGGCTTGCTGCCCTTCTTGCCACCTACTATGTGTTCAACTTGGAATACCAAGAGGAAGGTCCTCGGACATTGGAATTTGTTCAAAGGTAAATCCTCTTGATACTGTTAAAATACTGTTAGGATATTTTATTTTATATTTCTCACCTCTGTTCAGGAATTTGACTTGTCATTTCCCCAATTTGGTGCCTTAAATCAATGACTCTTCTGTTCCTTTGTGGACCTTCTTATTAGGGACCGACGCACCAGTTTGACTCGAGGATACAGAGAAGGTAATGTGCAGGTAAAGATATGTTGACTGGGTCAAAGAAGGAAGCACCTGTTTGACCCCAGGATGCAGAAAAAGTAGGTACTTTGCAGGTAAAGATATGTTGACTGGATGATGGCAGGAAGCACCAGCTTGACCCGAGAATGCAGAGCAAGTAGGTAATGTGCGGGTGAAGATATGTTGAATGGGTAAAATGGGTGAAAGAAGGAAGCGCAGGTGTGGTCGAGGCCATGCAGACAAGGTAGGTATGTGCAGGTGAAGATATGTTGTATGGTGAAAGAAAGAAGCACCAGTGTGACCCAAGGATGCAGGGAAGGTAGGTAATGTGCAGGTAAAGATATGTTGAATGGGTGAAGGCAGGAAACACCAGCTAGACGCCAGGATACAGAGAAGGTAGGTAATGTGCAGGTAAAGATATGTTGAATGAGTAAAGGCAGGAAACACCAGCTTGACTCCAGGATACAGAGAAGGTAGGTAATGTGCAGGTAAAGATATGTTGAATGGGTAAAGGTAGAAAGCACCAGCGTGACCACACTATGCAGAGAAGGTAGGTAATGTGCAGGTAAAGATATGTTGAATGGGTAAAGGCAAGAAGCACCAGTGTGACCCCAGGATGCAGAGAAGATAGGTAATGAGCAGGTAACGATATGTTAAATGGGTGAAAGCAGGAAACATCAGCGCAAATACACGGTCCCGTAGATAGAGAGAAAACATAAATAGAGAGAGGGATTGGGCAGGCTTTAGCATTGTCTTCCTCTCTGAATTTGTCTTAATGGGTTTTAGAGCATTCACTCATCTACAGCTGTGGTTATGGTATAGGCTCACAAAAATCCTAAAATTGATATTAATATTTGTGCAGTGCATATTCCTAAATAACAATGTGAGGGGGGTTCTGTATCGACTGCAAGTAATCTTCAATCACAACAGAATATCTAATATGCTTTCTCTCTTTTTTAGGCGATTCATTGGCGTTAACCCTGAGAGGGGAACAAAGGCTAGCCAGGGAAAGGTGGTGTCCAAGAAGACCGGGAAGCTGGTCCAGAAAAAGGCAGCAACTGTAAATCCTCACGTAGCCACCCTTATAAAACATCTCACAGACTTTGAGTGGGGCTTTATGTAGCCGACAACTAAACACTGGACTCGTGTTCAGTGTTTTGTCTCCAGTTAGAAATTAAGTGGACATGTTATAAATGTTAAAATGCTTTACTGAAAATAAGAAGAATGCACTAAATGTACAATGAATGTATTTGATGCACTTTAAAATAATTGGTTAATAAAAACATAATCTTGCAAGGCCATTTCTCCAGTCATTTTTATGCCAGCAGATTGCAGGGGTTTTGATTTTGAAAAATTAAAAGTTCAACTCATTAACTTCTAGTGGCATTATACTGTAAAGCTCAGTCTATAGTGCTTACAATTATTTTACTGTAATTAACTGTTAATGGATATTACAGTAGATACACTAAAATAACAGTGTAATGCCGCTAAACAGATGACAGTATTATGCTGTGAAGCGTATATTTGATACAGCACAGTGCTGTGATACTTTTTAAAGTAATAAACTGTAGTGATAAATCACAGTATGTGTGCTGTAGAAAAACAGTTTTATACTGGAACCATAAGCTGCCAGTAGGTTACTGTAATTAAACGGTGAAAATTCTTACAGTAAGGGAGAGACCCGCCACCCAGCGGAGAAAACTCATTTCGGCCACTTGTACCCGTGATCTTGTCCTTTCGGTCATAACCCAAAGCTCAAGACCATAGGTGAGGATGGGAACGTAGATTGACCGGTAAATTGAGAGCTTTTCCTTCTGGCGCAGCTCCTTCTTACCACAACGAATCGATATAGCGTCCTCATTACTGAAGACGCCTGTGCATCTCACGATCCACTCTTCCCTCACTCATGAACAAGACTCCAGGTACTTGAACTCATCCACTTGGGGCAAGATCTCCTGCCCAACCTCGAGATGGCACTCCACCCTTTCCCGGGCGAGAACCTTGGACTTGGAGGTGCTGATTCTCATCCCAGTCGCTTCACACTCGGCTGCGAACCAATCCAATGAGAGCTGAAGATCCTGGCCAGTTAAAGCCATAAGGACCACATCATCTGCAAAAAGGAGAGACCTAATTCTGCAGCCACCAAACCGGATCCCCTCAACGCCATGACTGCGCCTAGAAATTCTGTCCATAAAATGTATGAACACATTTGGTGACAAAGGGCAGCCAACACGAGGGTTGGACTCCGGTCCAACCCTCACTGGAAAGGGGTCCGACTTACTGCTGGCAATGCGGACCAAGCTCTGACACTGATCATACAGGGAGCGACCCGCCACAATCAGACATGCCGATACCCCATACTCTCTGAGCACTCCCCACAGGACTTCCCGGGGTGGCCACGGTCGAATGTCTTCTCCAAGTCCACAAAGCACATGTAGACTGGTTGGACAAACTCCCATGCACACTCAAGACCCTGCCGAGAGTATAGATCTGGTCTACCGTTCCACGACCAGGACGAAAACCACAGTGTTCGTCCTGGATCCGAGGTTCCTCCTCTCCAGTACACATGAATAGACCTTACCGGGAAGGCTGAGGAGTGTGATCTACGATAGTTGGAACACACCCTCCGGTTCCCCTTCTTAAAGAGAGGAACCACCACCCCGGTCTGCTAATCCAGAGGTACCGCCCCTGATGTCCACGCGATGTTTCAGAGTCTTGTCAACTAAAACAGCCCCACAGCATCCAGAGCCTTAAGGAACTCCAGGCGGAGCTCATCCACCCCCGGGGCCTTGCCACCGAGGAGCTTTTTAACTACCTTGGCAACCTCAGCCCCAGAAATAGGAGAGCCCACCACAGATTCCCCAGGCACTACTTGGCCTGTCGGTATGCCCGCTGCCTCTGGGGTCCCATGAGCCAAAAGGACCAGATAAGCTCTTTCTTCAGCTTGACGGCATCCCGCACTGCTGGTGGCCACCAGCGGGTTCTAGGATTACCGCCACGACAGGCACCAAACACCTTGCGGCCACAGCTCCAATCAGCTGGCTTGACAAGAGAGGCACGGAACATGATCCATTCAGACTCAATGTCCAGCACCTCCTTTGTGACATGTTCAAAGTTCCTCCGGAGGTGGAAAAAGAAACTCTCTCTGACAGGAGACTATGCTAGGCATTCCCAAAAGACTCTCACAATGCTTTTGGGCCTGCCAGGTCTGTCCGGGATCCTACCCCACCATCGGAGCCAGCTCACCAGGTGGTGATCGGTAGAAAGCTCGCCCCTCTCTTCACCCGAGTGTCCAAAACATGAGGCCGCAAATCCCATGACACAACTACAAAGTCAATAATGGTACTGCGGCCGAGAGTGTCCTGGTGCCAAGTGCACATATGGACACCCTTATGTTTGAACATTGTGTTTGTTATGGACAATCCGTGACGAGCACAAAAGTCCAATAACAAAGCACCACTTGGGTTCAGATCCGGGTGGCCATTTTTCCCAATCACGACTCTCCAGGTTTCAAAGTCGTTGCCAACTTGAGCGTTGAAGACCCCCAGCAGAACAAGGGAATCACCCGAGGGAGCAATCTCAAGGGAATCCAAAAAGAGTGGGTACTCTGAGCTGCTGTTTGGTGCGTAAACACCAACAACAGTCAGGACCCGTCACCCAACCCGAAAGCGGAGGGAAGCTACCATCTCGTCTTCTGGGTTAAGTCCAACGTGCAGGCTTTGAGCCTGGGGGCAACAAGAATTGCCAACCCAGCCTCTCATTACTTGCAACGCCAGAGTGGAAGAGAGTCCAACCCCTCTTGAGAGAACAGGTTCCAGAGCCCTTGCTGTGCGTCGAAGTGAGTCCAGCTTTATCTAGCCGGGAACTTCTCCACCTCGCGAGGTGACGTTCCACGTCCCAAGAGCGAGCTTATGTAGCCGATAATTGGACCGCCAAGTGCCCTGCCTTCGGCTTCCGCCCAGCTACCACTGCACCCGACCTCTATGACCCAGCCCATGAGTGGTGAGCCTATTGCAGGGGTAACCCACGTTGCCTCTTCGAGCTGGGCCCCATGGGCACCAGTCGCTCGCCATCGTGCCCCACCTCTGGGCCTCCACAGGGGAGCCACGGTGACCCGCGTCCGGGCGAGAAAATATCTAGGTCCTCGATTTTTACTTTTAATAAAGGTCTTTTAGCTGCTCTTTGTCTGATTCCTCACCTAGGACCCTACCAGGGGGCATAGAAGCCCCCGGACAACATAGCTCCTAGGATCAGTGGGACACGCAAACCACAAAGGTGGCGGCTCAGAAAGCAGGTTATATAAACATAACTCCAAAACCAAACATGCAAGATGTCTAAACATGTCTGTAATATTGTATCAATGTGAGTTTTACTAGAATCGGTTGTTTTTTTAAGGCTTGCAAACACAAAAAGTTTTTTTTACTCAATATGACAGTAAGTTCTTAAAATGCTGAGATAATGTGAAAAAAACAATACAAATGTATTCCAACATGATTCCTAAACCAAACATGCAAAATGTCTAAAAATGCCTGTAATATTGAATCCATGTGAGTTTTACTAGAATCATTTGTTTTTGTAAGGTTTGCAAATACAAAAATTGAGTTTTATGACAGACACAAGTTAGTTTTTTTACTCATTATAACAGTATAGATGTCATACTATATATTAAAGTTATATGAACATAACTCCAAAACCAAACGTGCATTATGTCCAAAATTGCCTGTAATATTGTATAGATGTGAGTTTTACTAGAATCACGTTTGCAAATACAAAAATTGGGTTTTATCACAGTATACTGTCACACTCAATATGACAGTATAACTGTCATACTAAATCCATCCATTTTCTTCCGCTTATCCGAGGTCGGGTTGCGGGGGCAGCAGCCTAAGCAGAGAGCCCAGACTTCCCTCTCCCCAGCCACTTCTTCCAGCTCTTCTCGGGGGATCCCGAGGCGTTCCCAGGCCATAGTCTTTCCAATGTATCCTAGGTCTTCCCCATGGCCTCCTGCCGTTCGGACCTAGGGAGGCGTTCGGGTGGCATCCTGAGCAGATGCCCGAACCACCTCATCTGGCTCCTCTCAATGTGGAGGAGCAGCGGCTTTACACTGAGTTCCTCCCAGATGACAGAGCTTCTCACCCTATCTCTAAGGGAGAGACCCACCACCCGGCGGAGGAAACTCATTTCGGCCGCTTGTACCCGTGACCTTGTCCTTTCGGTCATAACCCAAAGCTCATGACCATAGGTGAGGATGGGAACGTTGATCGACCGGTAAATTGAAAGCTTTTCCTTCTGGCTCAGCTCCTTCTTCACCACAACGGATCGATATAGCGTCCTCATTACTGAAGACGCCGCACCGATCCGCCTGTAGATCTCACAATCCACTCTATCCTCACTCGTGAACAAGACTCCTAGGTACTTGAACTCCTTCACTTGGGGCAAGATCTCTTTCCCAACCTCGAGATGGCACTCCACCCTTTTCCCGGGCGAGAACCCACGACTCTCCAGGTTTCACTGTCGTTGCCAAAATAGCGTTGAAGTCCACCAGCAGAACAAGGGAATCACCCTAGGGAGCACTCTCCAGTACTCCCTCAAGGGAATCCAAAAAGAGTTGGTACTCTGAGCTGCTGTTTGGTGTGTAAACACAAACAACAGTCAGGACCCGTCACCCAACCCGAAGGCTGAAGGAAGCTACCATCTCGTCTATTGGGTTTAAAGTCCAACGTGCAGGCTTTGAGCCGGGGGGCAACAAGAATAGCCACCCCAGCCTCTCATTAGTTGCAACGCCAGTGTGGAATCTTTTCCACTCTGGCGTTGCAAGTAATGAAAGTTCAGCTCAGTCCAGCCCCTCTGAGAGAACAGGTTCCAGAGCCCTTGCTGTGAGTCCAACTATATCTAGCCGGGAACGTCTCCACCTCAAGCACCAGCTCAGGCTCCTTCCCTCCCAGCGAGGTGACGTTCCATGTCCCAAGAGCGAGCTTATGTAGCCGATAATCGGACCACCAAGTGCCCTGCCTTCGGCTGCCGCCCAGCTCACACTGCACCCTCTATGACCCAGCCCATGAGTGGTGAGCCCTGGAGTGGGGATCCACGTTGCCTCTTCGAGCTGAGCACGGCTGGGCCCCATGGGGACAGGCCCGTCAATCGCCATCGTGCCATACCTCTGGGCCTGGCTCCACAGGGGAGCCACGGTGACCTGCGTCCGGGCGAGAAAAAATCTAGGTCCTCAATTGTACTTTTAATAAAGGTCTTTGCGCTGCTCTTTGTCTGAGCCCTCACCTAGGACCTGTTTGTCTTGGGAGACCATAGAAGCCCCCGGACAACATAGTTCCTGGATCAGTGGGACACGCAAACCACAAAGGTGGCGGCTCAGAAAGCAGGTTATATAAATATAACTCCAAAACCAAACATGCAATATGTCTAAACATGCCTGTAATATTGTATCAATGTGAGTTTTCCTAGAATCGGTTGTTTTTGTAAGGTTTGCAAATACAAAAATTAGGTTTTACTCACAATGACAAAATCACACTCAATATGACAGTTATTTAAATATAACTCATAAACTACACAAAAAAATGGCTAATAATGCCTGAAATAATGAATCATTGGGAGTTTTACTGAGTTTTAAATTTTGCAAACACAAAAAGTAGTTTTTTACTTGACTGTAATGTTCTTAGAACCCTGAGATAATGGGAAAAAAGCAATAAAAATGTATTTAAACCTAACTCCTAAACAACACATGCAAAATGGCTAATAATGCCTAGGGAGACATGTAACGTTGTTAGTTTAAAAAAAATGATCTTTTGTAAAGATATCAAAGACACAAGCTAGTTTTTTTTATTCAATATGACAGTTTAACAGTCATACTAAATATGAAAGTTATATAAACATAACTCCAAAACCAAACATGTGTCATGTCTAAAAATGCCTGTAATAATGTATTTATGTGAGTTTGTAAGGTTTGCAAAAACAAAAAGTAGTTTTTTACTCAATACGAAAGTAATGTTCTTAGAATCCTGAGATAATGCGAAAAAAGCAATACAAATGTATTCAAACACAAATTTTAAACCAAACATGTAAAATGTCTAAAAATGCCTGTAATATTGAATCTATATAAGTTTTGCTAGAATCAATTGTTTTTGTAAGGTTTGCAAATACAAAAATTAGGTTTTACACATAATGACATTAAAACTGTAACACTCAATATGACAATTATTTATTTATAACTCCTAACCACACATGAAACATGTCTAATAATGCGTGAAAAAAATTATCTTTGTGAGTGTCACTAGAAACATTTTCTTTTGTAAGGTTTGCAAAGACAGGTTAGTTTTTTTTACTCAATATGACAGTATAACTGCCACACTCAATATGACAGTTATTTAAACATAACTCTTGAACTACACATGAAAAATGACTAACAATGCCTGAAATAATGCATTATTGTAAGTTTTACTCGAAACATATGCTTTTTTAAGGCTTGCAAACACAAAAATTATTTTTTTAGTCAATATGACAGTAATGTTCTAAAATTCTGAGATAATACGAACAAATTAATAAAAATGATTCCAACATAATTCCTAAACCAAACATGCAAAATGTCTAAAAATGTCTGTAATATTGAATCCATGTGAGTTTTACTAGATTTAAATGATTTTGTAAGGTTTGCAAATACATAAATTAGGTTTTACTTACTATGTCATAACTGACAGTATATGACAGTTATTTAACCATAACTCAAACCACACATGAAAAATGGCTAATAATGCCTGAAATAATGCATCCTTGGCAGTTTTACTCGAAACACATGCTTTTTTAAATCTTGCAAACACAAAAAGTAGTTTTTTTACTCAATATGACTGTAATGTTCTTAAAATCCTGAAATAATGCGAAAAAGCAACAAAAATGTATTTAAACATAATTCCTAAACAACCCATGCAAAATGGCTAATAATGCCTTGAGACATGTATCTTTGTTAGTTTTACTAGAAAATTATATTTTGTAAAGTTTGCAAAGACACAAGCTAGTTTTTTAAAATTAAATATGACAGTATAACAGTCATATTAAATATAAAAGTTATATAAACATAACTCCAAAACCAAACATGTGTCATGTCTAAAAATGCCTGTAATAATGTATTTATGTGAGTTTGTAAGGTTTGCAAAAACAAACAGTAGTTTTTTACTCAATATGAAAGTAATGATCTAAGAATCCTGAGATAATGCGAAAAAAGCAATAACAATGTCTTTAAACATAATTCCTAAACAACCCATGCAAAATGGGTGATAATGCCTGGAGACATGTATCTTTGTTAGTTTTACTAGAAAAATGATCTTTTGTAAAGTTTGCAAAGACACAAGCTAGTTTTTTTTATTCAATATGACAGTATAACAGTCATACTAAATATGAAAGTTATATAAACATAACTCCAAAACCAAACATGTGTCATGTCTAAAAATGCCTGTAATAATGTATTAACGTGAGTTTGTAAGGTTTGCAAAAACAAAAAGTAGTTTTTTACTCAATATGAAAGTAATGATCTTAAAATCCTGAGATAATGCGAAAAAAGCAATAAAAATTTATTTAAACATAATTCCTAAACAACCCAGGCAAAATGGGTAATAATGCCTGGAGACATGTATCTTTGTTAGTTTTACTAGGAAATGTATATTTTGTAAAGTTTGCAAAGACACAAGCTAGTTGTTTTTATTCAATAAGACAGTATAACAGTCATACTAAATATGAAAGTTATATAAACATAACACCAGAACCAAACGTGTGTCATGTCTAAAATTGCCTATAATAATGTATTTATGTGAGTTTGTAAGGTTTGCAAAAACAAAAAGTAGTTTTTTACTTAATATGAAAGTAATGATCTAAGAATCCTGAGATAATGCGAAAAAAGCAATAAAAATGTCTTTAAACATAATTCCTAAACAACCCATGCAAAATGGGTAATAATGCCTGGAGACATGTATCTTTGTTAGTTTTACTAGAAAAAATTATCTTTTGTAAAGTTTGCAAAGACACAAGCTAGTTTTTTTAATTCAATATGACGGTATAACAGTCATATTAAATATAAAAGTTATATAAACATAACTCCAAAACCAAACATGTGTCATGTCTAAAAATGCCTGTATTAATGTATTTTTGTGAGTTTGTAATGTTTGCTAAAACAAAAAGTAGTTTTTTACTCAATATGAAAGTAATGATCTAAGAATCCTGAGATAATGCGAAAAAAGCAATAAAAATGTATTTAAACATAATTCCTAAACAACCCATGCAAAATGGGTAATAATGCCTGGAGACATGTATCTTTGTTAGTTTTTCTAGAAAAATGATATTTTGTAAAGTTTGCAAAGACACAAGCTATTTTTTTTAAATTTAATATGACAGTATAACAGTCATACTAAATATAAAAGTTATATAAACATAACTCCAAAACCAAACATGTGTCATGTCTAAAAATGTCTGTAATAATGTACTTATGTGAGTTTGTAAGGTTTGCAAAAACAAAAAGTAGTGTTTTACTCAATATGAAAGTAATGATCTTAGAATCCTGAGATAATGCGAAAAAAGCAATACAAATGTATTCAAACACAACTTTTAAACCAAACATGTAAATTGTCTAAAAATGCCTGTAATATTGAATCTATGTAAGTTTTACTAGAATAAATTGTTTTTGTAAGGTTTGCAAATACAAAAATTAGGTTTTACACATAATGACATTATAACTTTAACACTCAATATGAAAGTTATTTAATTATAACTCCTAAATACACATGAAACATGTCTAATAGCGTGAAAAAAATTATCTTTGTGAGTGTTGCTAGAAACATTTTCTTTTGTAAGGTTTGCAAAGACACAAGTTAGTTTTTTTTTAACTCAATACGACAGTATAACGCCACACTCAATATGACAGTTATTTAAACATAACTCCTAAACCACACCTGAACAATGGCTAATAATGCCTGAAATAATGCATCTTTGGGAGTTTTACTGGAAACATATGCTTTTTTTAAGGCTTGCAAACACAACAATTATTTTTTTACTCAATATGACAGTAATGTTCTAAAAATCCTGAGATAATGTGAAAAAAGCAATACAAATGTATTACAACATAATTCCTAAACCAAACATGCAAAATGTCTGAAAATGCCTGTAATATTGAATCCATGTGAGTTTTATTTGAATCAGTTGTATGGTTTGCTATTACAAAAATTGGGTTTTATGACAAACACAAGTTAGTTATTTTACTCAATATAACAGTTTAGCTGTCATACTATATATGAAAGTTATATAAACATAACTCCAAAACCAAACATGCATTATGTCCAAAACTGCCTGTAATATTGTATATATGTGAGTTTTACTAGAATCAGGGTTGCAAATACAAAAATTGGGTTTTATGACAGTATACTGTCACACTCAATATGACAGTTATTTAAACATAACTCAAACAACACATGCAAAATGGCTAATAATGCCTGGTGCATGTATCTTAGTTAGTTTTACTGGAAAAATTGTATTTTGTAAGGTTTGCAAAGACACAAGTTAGTTGTTTTTTTTATTCAATATGACAGTATAACTGTCATACTAAATATGAAAGTTATATATACACATCACTCTAAAACCAAACATGCATTATGTCTAAAAATGCCTGTAATATTGTATCTGTGTGAGTTTAACTAGATTTAGTTGTTTTTGTAAGGTTTGCAAATACAAAATAAGGGTTTTACTCACTATGACAGTTTACTGTCACACTCAATCTGACAGTTATTTATTTAAACATAAGTCCTAAACCACACATGCAAAACGGCTAATAATGCCTGGAGATATGTATCTTTGTGAGTTTTACTAGAAACATTATATTGTGTAAGGTTTAGTTAGTTTTTGTACTCAATCTGACAGTATAACTGTCATTCTATATCCATCCATTTTCTTCCGCTTATCCGAGGTCGGGTTGCGGGGGCAGCAGCCTGAGCAGAAAATCCCAGACTTCCCTCTCCCCAGCCACTTCGTCCAGTTCTTCTCGGGGTATTCCGAGGCGTTCCCAGGCCAGCCTGGGACATAGTCTTTCCAATGTGTCCTAGGTCTTCCCCGTGGCCTCCTGCCACACCTCCCTAGAGGCGTTCGGGTGGCATCCTGAGCAGATGCCCGAACCACCTCATGGCTCCTCTCAATGTGGAGGAGCAGCGGCTATACTTTGAGTTCCTCCCGGATGACAGAGCTTCTCACCCTGTCTCTAAGGGAGAGACCCACCACCCGGCAGAGGAAGCGCCGGGTGGTGAAGCTGGGAACGTAGATCGACGGTAAATTGAGAGCTTTTCCTTCTGGCTCAGCTCCTTCTTCACCACAACGGATCGATATAGCGTCCTCAATACTGAAGACGCCGCACCAATCCGCCTGTGGATCTCTCGATCCACTCTATCCTCACTCGTGAACAAGACTCCTAGGTACTTGAACTCCTCCACTTGGGGCAAGATCTCCTCCCCAACCTGGAGATGGCACTCGACCCTTTCCTGCGCGAGAACCATGGACTTGGACTTGGAGGTGCTGATTCTCATCCCAGTGGCTTCACACTCAAGGACCCTGCCGAGAGTATAGACCTGGTCTACCGTTCCACGACCAGGACGAAAACCACACTGTTCGTCCTGGATCCGAGGTTCCTCCTCTCCAGTACACATGAATAGACCTTACCGGGAAGGCTGAGGAGTGTGTTTCACGATAGTTGGAACACACCCTCCGGTTCCCCTTCTTAAAGAGAGGAACCACCACCCCGGTCTGCCAATCCAGAGGTACCGCCCCCAATGTTCACGCGATGTTGCAGAGTCTTGTCAACCAAGACAGCCCCACAGTATCCAGAGCCTTAAGGAACTCATCCACCACCGGGGCCTTGCCACAGAGGAGCTTTTTAACTACCTAGGCAACCTAAGCCCCAGAAATAGGAGAGTCCACCACAGATTCCCCAGGCACTGCTTGGCCTGTCGGTATGCCCGCTGCCTCTGGAGTCCCATGAGCCAAAAGGACCCGATAGGCTCTTTCTTCAGCTTGACGGCATCCCTCACTGCTGGTGGCCACCAGCGAGTTCTAGGATTACCGCCACGACAGGCACCAAACACCTTGTGGCCACAGCTCCAATCAGCAGGCTCGACAAGAGAGGCACGGAACATGGTCCACTCAGACTCAATGTCCAGCACCTCCCTCGTGACATGTTCAAAGTTCTTCCTTATGTTTGAACATTGTGTTTGTTATGGACAATCCGTGACGAGCACAAAAGTCCAATAACAAAGCACCACTTGGGTTCAGATCCGGGTGGCCATTTTTCCCAATCACGACTCTCCAGGTTTCACTGTCCTTGCCAACATGAGCATTGAAGTCCCCCAACAGAACAAGGGAATCACCCGAGGGAGCACTCTCCAGTACTCCCTCAAGGGAATCCAAAAAGAGTGGGTACTCTGAGCTGCTGTTTGGTGCGTAAACACAAACAACAGTCAGGACCCGTCACCCAACCCGAAGGCGGAGGGAAGC